>NC_091436.1:27174767-27347031 GCF_964237555.1 Oryctolagus cuniculus
GGGACTGGCACAGTGTGGTATAGTGGGTAAAGCCATTACCTATAGTGCCAGCATCCCGTATGGGCACCAGTTCGAGTTCTGGCTGCTCCACTTCTGATCCAGCTTCCACCTAATGTGCCTGGAAAAGCGGTAGAAGATGTCCCCAGTCCTTGGGACCCTGCACCCATGTAGGAGACCTAGAAGAAGCTCCTGGCACCTGGCTTCGGATTGGCCCAGCTCAGCTCCTTGTAGCTATTTGGGGAGTGAACCAAAGTTTGGAAGCTCTCTCTGTCTCTGCCTCTCTGTAATTCTGCCTTTCAAATAAATAAATACATCTTTAAAAAATTCAAGTTTTGCAAAATATATTCTCTGATGAAAAGGAATTAAAATTAAAGTCAATAATTTAGAAAGTCTATGAATATTTTGAAACTCAGTAACAAATTTCTAAATAATTCATTGCTCAAAGAAAAATATGGAAATTATAGCATATTCAAATTAAAATAAAATTGACAAAATATTTTTGGATAACTGTGGAATAAAATTAGATACTAATAAAAATAATATACACCAGAAATCCCCTAATGATGAGAAATCGAATGATAAAGGTTTACAGTTTTTTTAAGGTGCCCACATCTTGGCACAGCAGGTAAAGCCACTGCCAGCTATGCTGTCATCTCATATGGGCATTGTTTAGTGTTCCAATACAGTTCTCTGTTAAATGGCCTGGTAAAAACAATGGAAAATTACTTCATTGTGGGAGACAAAGATGAAGATCCTGGCTTCTGGCTTCAGCCTAGCCCAGTGCTGGCTGTTGGGGCCACTTGGGGAGTGAACCAGCAAATGGAAGTTTCTCTCTATCTCTGTCCCTCTCTCTTTATGTCACTCTTTCAATATAAATAAATAGATATTAAATGTTATTTTTGTTACAAAGAAATGAAAAAAGAAAATACTTTAAATTGAATGATGATAACAGTACAACAAAGTTGTAAGATGATTCTAAAGAAAAGTGTAAAGAGAAATAATATAGCTTTATATTCCATGTGAGAAAAGAAGAAAGTACTTCAAACAGATAAAATACACTTAAACAGCAAACCAAACACACAAAAACATAGAAAAGTTACTTAGCACATTAAGCCCAAAGCAAACCGGAGTAAGTAAAAAGCAGTAACAAACAGGAAAGCAATAAAAAAAATTGATGAAATCAAAAGATCTTTTTTAAAAAGATCACTTTTATAGGCATCTAAGTTTATTGACAAGCAGCAAAAAATGAGAGAGAGCAAGAATTGGGGAGAGGGCATTTAGAGAGAAACATCCATTACTTCTATTAGACATGAACGAAGTAACATTACAGACCATTAAGAAACAAGAAGGATAATATGAAACTGCTAAAATGCAACTACATGCCAATAAATTGGATAGCCCATATTACATGGACAAATATACAAAAAAATACTACCAAGTCCTTACATGGCTTTTTTGAAGAAATTTACAAGTATTTAAAAATGTATGTAGAAATACAAAAGAAATGGAATAGCTAAAACACTTTGAAATAGAGGAACAAATTTGGAGTGCATCAATTCTGTGATTTATTATAAAAGCTGAAGGAATTAAGACAGTGTAGTGTAGTCATAATCAGCTGTGGAGACTGATGGAGCAGAAAACAATGTCCATAAATAACTCAATGGCCAATTGATTTTTGACTTAATGTCGAGGTAATTCAATGGAAAAAGATAACATTTTTTAAAAGAAGTTGCTTAAAGGACTGTATATCGTTATTGAGGGAGCTTCTGTCTTATCTCAGTCTATATATAAAAAACAGATTAAGAAGTACACATTGGTCTAATTCAAACAATTGCAACTTTTGAAATCTGAGGTGAAAACACACAAGAAAAACTTTCATTCAATTAGAAATATGCTTATTAAACAGGCAAATAAATACACAAACATTAATTAAAGCAATAAATTGGACTTCATAAAGGTACATAGATTTTGTTGAAAATGGCATACTTCAGAAAACAAAAATCTAGGCAGATACTTGGAGAAAAATTTTATCAATAATATATTCCAGGAACATGCATGTGTTGTAGTAGTTCACATGCTGCTTGGGAAATTGTATCAGACAGTTTCCCAGTCCAGCTTCCATTCACTGCACACCTGGAGGAAGCAGATGACCTAAGTGGTTGAACCCCTGCCACCCATGTGGGAGATCTGAATTGAGTTCTAGACAGTTCTTTTTGACCTGGCCTTGCACTGCTGTTCAATGCATTTGGGCAATGAATCAACAGATCGAAGCTTTCTCTCTCTATCTCTTTCTATCTCTCTATCTCAAGTAAAATAAATGTTATTTTTCTAAAAGAATATTACAAAAATGTGATAACATAGAGAATATGCTCATATATATATATATATATATATATATATATATATATATATATATACCTCCTATGGTCAATAGTAAGAAATGAAAGATAAAAATGAAAATTATAAATGATTTGACACAACAGCATGATGCAAATTCATAAGTCAAATGGATCCCAATATACAACAATGAAATAGATGATGTTAAAAAGGCAATAGTATCTAGTGCTGCAGAAGATTTGGAGTAACTGGAGATTTCATAAATTTTTGGTAGAAATACAAAGTAGTACTCACCTCTGTAAAATATAATATTGCACACTTACCATGCACAACATATGACAAAGCAACTTTACTTCTAGCTATTTATCATGGTGAAATGGAAATATATTCTCACAGAAAAACATACATAAATGCTCACAATAGCACTATTCAAAATTGTCTAAATCTGGAGGCAACCCAAATGTTCATTTTGTGTGTGTGTGTGTGTGTGTGTGATTGAAGTAATATTACTTGATTTAAAGATGCTATTTCAACATTCTAACATTTGAATTAGCTTAATGCTATCTTCACTAAACTAGGAGTTGAGGGAAAATAATGAATCGCTGGACAGCATCTCTACATACGTACAGATGGGTCCTTTATCATGACTGTGGTTGATAATGTATCACAATTCATTCAGGATGTCCCACTCCTGGGAATTAACCCAAAGAAAATAAAATCAGCATATGAAAGAGTTTTCTGTACTGCCATGTTTATAGCATCTCAATTCACAATAGGTAAGATATGGAATCAAACCATATGTCCAACAAATGGTTAGTAAACAATATGTGGTGTGTGTGTGTGTATATATATATATATATATATATATGCATGATGGAATACTACTTAAACATAAAAAGAATGGAATCCCATTTTTCACAACAAAACGGATGCAATGGAGATCATTATGCTTAGTGAAATAAACCAGTTGCCAAAATACATAAATGATGTTTTCTCTGATTTGTGGTAACTAGTATACAGAGTACCAAAAATGTGATGTATATGAGAGAAATTGAAATCTTAACATTTGATCATTGTAGCCCTTGTCTAGAATCCTGAGGAACAGAAATATTTATCTTCACTACTTGTTGAACTCCTGATTCAATGGAGGATTAAGCTTGTTATAAAGAAAACTGAAAATATGTCATTACAAAATTTAAAAGGAATGGAGGGTGGGAAGTATCATCATGTTCTTTTTTATAGAAAGCCTTTATTTAATAGATATAAATTTAATAAGTACAACTTTTGGATTATAGTGCTTCTTCCCCCCATACCTGCCCTCCCACCCCCAAATCATCCCACCTCCTACTCCCACTCCTATCCCATTCTTCAGTAAGATTCATCTTTAATTATCTTGATATTCAGCAGGTCAACTCTATACTAAGTAAAGATTTCAACAGTGTGTTCCCACACTGACAAAGTATAAAGTAATGTTTGAAGACTAGTTTAACTGTTAATTCTCATAGTACAACACATTAAGGATGGAGGTCCAACATGGGGAGCAAGTGCACAGTGACTCCTGTTGTTGATTTAACAATTGACACTCTTATTTATGACATCAGTAATCACCCGAGGCTCTTGTCTTGAGCTGCCAGGGCTATGGAAGCCTCTTGAGTTCACAAAATACAACATTATTTATACAAGGTCATAATCAAAGTAGAAGTTCTCTCCTTCCTTCAGAGAAAGGTACCTGCTTCTTTGTTGGCCCGTCCTTTCCATTGGGATCTCACTCACAGAGATCTTTCATTTAGGTCATTTCTTTTTGCCAGAGTGTCTTGGCTTTCCATGACTGAAATGCTCTCATGGGCTTTTTAGCGAGATCTAAATGCCTTAAAGGGTGATTCTGAGGCCAGAGTTCTATTTAGGGCATTTGTCATTCTATGAGTCTGCTGTGTGTCCTGCTTCCCATATTGGATCATTCTCCCCCTTTTTAATTCTATCAATTATATGAGCTGACACTAGTCTTGTTTATTTGATCACTTTAACACTTAATCCTCTTTATGATCAGTTATGAACTTAAACTGATCACTTTTTTTTGACAGGCAGAGTGGACAGTGAGAGAGAGAGACAGAGAAAGGTCTTTCTTTTTCCGTTGGTTCACCTCCCAAGTGGCCACTACGGCCAGTGCGCTGCACCTATCCGAAGGCAGGAGCCAAGTGCTTCCTCCTGGTCTCACATGAGGGTGCAGGGCCCAAGGACCTGAGCCATCCTCCACTGCACTCCTGGGTCACAGCAGAGAGCTGGACTGGAAGAGGAGCAACTGGGACAGAATCCGGCACCCCAACCAGGACTAGAACCCGGTGTGCCGACACTGCAGGTGGAGGATTAGCCTAGTGAGCTGCATAAGATTTCATTGATATCTGCCAACTTAATGTTATTTGGAGTCTTATGAAAAGTTTTTAGTTTTACCATTGGGGTAAGACCAAGGGAATGTGTGTCAAACTGTATATCTTATTCCCACTCTTATTTTTATAGAGATCAATGTTCAATTGGATTTAAACACCTGTGAATAATTCTGTGTTAAGTAAAGATTTCAACCAATGATATTAAGTAGAAAAAAAATACTCAAAAGAATAAAATAGTAAGCTGTTCCTTGACAGTCAGGACAAGGGCTGATCAAGTCATTGCTTCTCATAGTGCCAGTTTCACTTCTACAGGTTTCCTTTTAGGTGCTCAATTAGTTGTCACCAATCAGGGAACACATATGATATTTGTCCCTTTGGGACTGGCTTATTTCACTCAGAATGATGTTTTCCAGATTTCATCATTTTGTTACAAACGACCAGATTTCATTTATTTTTACCACCTTCTGATATTCCATAGAGTACATATCCTATAATTTCTTTATTCAGTCTTCTGTTGATGGGCATTTAGGTTGATTCCATGTCTTAGCTATTGTGAATTGAGCTGTAATAAACATTGAGGTGCAGATAGCACTTTTGTTTGCCAATTTAATTTCCTTTGGGTAAATTCCAAGGTGTGAGATGGCTAGGGCATATGGTAGGGCTATATTTAGATTTCTGAGGTATCTCCAATCTGTCTTCCATAGTGGTTTTACCAGTTTGCATTCCCACCAACAGTAGATTAGTGTGCTTTTTTCCCCCACATCTTTGCCAGCATCTGTTGTTTGTTGATTTCTATATGAAAGCCATTCTAACTGGATGAAACCTCATGAGGTAAAACCTCATGGTGGTTTTGATATGCATTTCCCTGATGGCTAGTGATCCTAAACATTTTTTCATGTTTCTGTTGGCCATTTGGATTTCCCCTTTTGAAAAATGTCTGTTTAGGTCACTGACCCATCTCTTAAGTGGTTTGTTTGTTTTTTGTTGTTGTTGTTGTTGTGGTGTTCCTTGATCTCTTTGTAGATTTTGGTTGTTAATCTTTTATCAGTAGCATAATTTGCTAATATTTTTTCTCATTCTGCTGGTTGCCCCTTCACTTACCTTACTGTTTCTGTTGCAGTACAGAAACTTCTTAATTTGATGTAATCCCAGTTGTTAGTTTGGGCTTTGGCTGCCTGTGACTCTGGGTCTTTTCCATGAAGTCTTTGCCTATGCCAATATCTTGCAGGGTTTCTCCGATCTCCTATAATTTGATGGTGTCAGGTCATAGCTTTAGAGTTTTAATCCATGTTGAGTCGATTTTAGTGTAAGGTGTAAGGTAGGGGTCTTGTTTCAAACTTCTGCATGTGGAAACCCATTTTTCCTAGCACAATTTGTTGAATGGACTATCTTTGCTACAGGAATTGGTTTTAGCTCCTTGATTAAATAGAAGCTGGTAATAGATGTTTGGATTGATTTCTGGTCTTTCTATTCTTTTCCATTGGTCTAACCATCTGATTCTGTACAAGTAACAGGCTTCTTTGATTATAACTGCCCTGTAGTATGTCTTGAAATCTGGTATTGTTATGCCTCCAACTCTGCTTTTGCTGTGTAAGATTGCTTTAGCTATTCAAGGTCTCCTGTGCCTCCATATGAATATCAGCATCATTTTTTCCAGATCTGAGAAGAACGTCTTTGGTATTTTGATTGGTATCACATTGAATCTCTAAATTGCTTTTGGAAGAATTAACATTTTGATGATATTGATTCTTCCAATCCATGAACCTGGGTGATTTTTCCATTTTTTTATCTTCTTCTATTTTTTTCTTTAAGATTTTGTAATTCACATTGTAGAGATCTTTGGCATCCTTGGTTAAATTTATCCCAAGGTATTTGATTTTTTTGGTGGCTATTGTGAGTGGATTGATCTTAGAAGTTCTTTCTCAGTCATGGCATTGTCTCTGTAGACAATGGCTGTCTACTTTTGTGTATGGATTTTATATCCTGTTACCTTGCCAAACTCTTCTATGCATTCCAATTGTCTCTTAGTGGAGTTCTTTGGATCCCCTAAAGAATCATATCATCTGCTAAGAGGGATAGTTTGACTTCTTATGTCCCAATTTTTAGTACTTTCATTTCTTTTTCTTGCCTAATGGCTTTGGCTAAATCTTTCAGTACTATATTGAATAGTAATGTTGAGTGTGGGCATTCCTGTATGTGACTGGATCTCAGTGGGAATGCTTCCAGCTTTTCCTCATTCAATTTGGTGCTGGCCGTGGGTTTGTCAAATTGCCTTGATAGTTTTGAGGAATGTTCCTTCTACACCCAATTTGCTTAGAGTTTTTATCATGAAAAGGTACTGTATTTTATCAAATGATTTCTTGGCAATATTGAGATAATCATATGGTTTTTCTTCTGCAGTTTGTTAATTTTGTGTATTATAGTGATTAACTTGTGAATGTTGAACAATCACTGCATACGAGCAATAAATCTCATTTGGTCTGGGTGGATCATGTTGTAAGATTCTATTGGCTAGAATTTTATTGATGTTTTTTGCATCTATGTTCATCAGAGAAATTGGTCTGTAATTCTCTTCCACTGCTGCATCTTTTTCAGGGTTAGGATTAAGGTTATTCTGGCTTCATAGTAAGAATTTGGGAGGATTCCCTCTCTTTCTATTGTTTTGAATATTTTGAATTGGAGTTAGTTCTTTAAATAGCTGATAGAATTCAGCAGTGAATCCATCCGGTCCTGGGCTTTTCTTTATTGGGAAGGCCTTTATTACTGATTCAATTTCTGTATTGGTAAAAATCAAAATCATACCATGTGTTGTCTCAGACCACAGTGGAATGAAGCTGGAAATCAGCAACTCAGAAATCCCTAGAGCATATGCAACACATGGAGACTGAACAACATGCACCTGAATGAACAGTGGGTCATAGAAGAAATCAAAAGAGAAAATAAAAACTTTAATTTTTTGAATTTGCCGAGACTTGCTTTATGGCCTAGTATGTGGTCAATTCTAGAGAATGTTCCATGCACTGCTGAGAAGAATGTGTATTCTGCAACTGAATGATGAAAAGTTCTTTAGATCTATTAACTCAATTTTGTCTATACTGATGATTAAATCTGCTGTTTTCTTGTTGATTTTCTGTCTGGTTGATCTGTCCATTGCTGGAAGTAGAGTATTGATGTCCCCCAGTACTATTGTATTGGAGTCTAAGTCTCCTTTAAGTACCTTAATGTATCTTTTATATAGCCTGGTGCCCTGTAATTAGGTTCATATACGTTTATAATAGTTACATCTTCCTGTTGAATTAATCCATTAATCATTATATAGTGCTTTTCTTTGTCTCTTTTAACAGTTTTTGTGTTAAAGTCTATTTTGTCTGGTATTAAGAAGGCTATGCTGTGTTTTTTTGTTTGTTTGTTTCTGCTGTCATGGAATATCTTTTTCCAACCTTTCACTTTTAATCTGCATACACCTTTGTTGGAAAGATGTGTTTCTTATAAACAGCAAATAGATGGGTTTTGCTTTTTAATCCATTTAGCCATTTAACTGGAGAGTTGAGGCCATTTACATTCAATGTGACTATTGGTAAGAAGTGACTTTGCCTTGCCATTTTTCCAAAGATATTTCTAATTTATACTTTGAACTTTCTTTGATATTTTACTGAGAGATTTTCTTCCTTTACCTTCTTTTGTATTGATGACCATGCTTCTGTGTTTCTGTGTTTAACATATCTTTAAGCATCTTTTGCAGGGCTGGATGAGTGGCAACAAATTCTTTCAATTTCTGTTTGCTATGAAAGGTCTTTATTTCACCTTCATTAACAAATGAGAGCTTTGTGGTGTATAATATTCAGGGCTGTCATTTTTTTTTTTCTCTTAGTAATTGGGCTGTATCTTGCCATTTCCTCCTAGCCTTTAGGGTTTCTGATGAGAAGTCTGCTCTGAGTCTAATTGGCGATCCTCTGAAAGTAATCTGGCATTTTTCTCTTGCACATTTTAGAATCTTTTCTTTAGGTTTCACTGTGGTGAGTTTGATTACAATGTGTCATGGCGAGTATCTTTTCTGGTCATGTTTGTTGGGAGCTCTGTGTGCTTCCTGTACTTGGACATCTCTTTCTTTCTCCAAATCTGGGAAGTTTTCTAGTAATATTTCACCAAAAAGGCCTTCTAATCTTTTCTCCCTCTCCATGCCTTCAGGAACTCCTAGAACCCAAATGTTGTTTTTTTAATAGTATCCAAGGGATTAACAGCAGTGTTTTTAGATTTCTAATTTTCTCTTCTTGTCTTTGGTTTGACTGTATACTTTCCTGTGCTCTAAGTCCAACATTGTCTCCTTTGCCTCACTGATTCTGTTTTTAAGGCTCTCCAATGTGTTTTTCATTTGTTCTATTGAATTCTTCATTTCATTTTGATTCCTCAGTAAGGTTAAAATTTCATGAGAGCTTTTCTTTCATGTCCTGCATGAATTTCAGTCGTTCATGTGTTTGCCTTTGATTACTTCTCTGTAATCTTATGATCAATTTTTTGAATTCCAGCTCTTGCATTTCTTCTATCTCATCATCTTCATAATCTAGTATTGAAGTATCATGGTCTTTTGGGAGTGTTATGTTGTCTTCCTTATTCTTGTTTCTTGGATTGTTGCATTTGTTGTTCAGCATTTGTGGAGACACCGTTGGTTTTTTCTTCTTTTTTCTGCTATGGCAGCTTTTCTTGTTGTACTGACTCTGTAGATAAGTGGACTGTTTGCTTTCAGTGAATCACTAGAGGCTTGTAAAGGGTGTGGCCAGAGAGCTCTGTTCAGTTCTCCAGGGTTAAGTGCATGCCTAAGGTGAAACACCCAGGTTTGGCTGATAAATCTCTCTCTCTTTTTTCAATCAGAAGGGAATTATATTCTACTCAGCTGAGCTCTTCTCCTCAATGGAAACTAGTGCCTGAGTGCTAGCCCCAGTGGTTATGCTATTTGTCTGCTTTGTCCCAAGGACCACACACAGCATTTGTGCAGTCCTCAGTGTACATTCAGATTCCCCAGCAATGTCTTTCACCAGGAAACCAGGAACACCCAAACTTGTTTTATCTCCCACCAGGACTGCTCAAAGTCCCAGCCACACTGTGAGTTCTCCTACACACCCTCAGTTTTTTTTTTCCGTGGTCCCAGTTCAGAAGCTTCACAGTCACAAGCTCATAGCCCCCTGTTATTTCTCCCCACCAGAATCAGGAGTCTCTGCTCAGCAGATCGCTGGGTGCAGCCTCAAGCTGGTGCAGCTGTTATGTATGCCCAAATGGCGCCTGTTCTATTGGCTTGTATGCCTTTGTAAGTTGATCAGAGAGAGAAATGTGTCCATAACATCCTATTTTTTTTTCTCTCCTCAAGTTAGGCTGGTGCACTTTCTCCCACAGGGATGCAAGCCTCATTCCATCTAGGCTCTCCTTGCCACTTTTTTGCCAGCATCTCCAGCTACTGCAGTAGGTCTCACCTCACTTTCCACTGCTGGTTCATAGGCTCTCAGCTGTTGGAGTCACAAGCAATTGGCACTCACGCCCTCCAGGTAGGTTCACTGTGTCCCTCTAATTTTGGTCCTTTCCTCTGCCATTTTTCCTTAACTCTTCCCTGAGACTACACTACCTCCACTTTTTTAAGCTATCTTCTCCTGAGCTAGACCAGTAAGCTCCCTCCCTACTCAGCCATCTTGGGACCCCCGTCATGTTCATAAAACAATATCTATGAAATACACTAGCCTGTTCCCTTTATGTAAATAAATGAAAGGCAATTTTTTAAAGATTTATTTATGTTTTACTTGAGAGTCAGAGTTACACAGAGAGAGGAGAGGCAGAGAGAGAGAGAAGTCTTCCATCCGCTGGTTCACTCCCCAATTGGCTGCAACAACTGGAACTGTGCCGATCCAAAACCAGGAGCCAGGAACTTCTTCTGGGTTTCCCATTCAAGTGCAGGGACACAAAGAGTTGGGCCATCTTTTACTGCTATCCCAAGCCATAGCAGAGAGCTGAATCGGAAGTGGAGCAGCTGGGACTCAAACCCGTGCCCATATGGGATGCCAGTACTTCAGGCCAGGGCATTAACCCACTGCACCACAGTGCTGGCCCCAAAAGACAAAACTTTCAAACAATTTTCTGTACAATGAAGTATAGAAAAAAGTCAAACATTAGAGGTTCTCCCTTTAGGAGCAGGTGTTTG
Organism: Oryctolagus cuniculus; assembly: GCF_964237555.1. Classification (NCBI taxonomy): domain Eukaryota; kingdom Metazoa; phylum Chordata; class Mammalia; order Lagomorpha; family Leporidae; genus Oryctolagus; species Oryctolagus cuniculus. The sequence goes on from NC_091436.1 coordinate 27,185,673, forward strand.
GACTAATGGTTAAGACACCTGAGTGCTTTTGTTCCATTCCTGATTCTGGCTCCTGCTATAGTTTCCTGTAAAAGTAGGCCTGGAAAGGTTTGAGCAGGGAGAATAGAGAGAATGGTTGTAAGGGTAGTAGAGAAAGTGAAATAGGAGGTAGATCACAGATACCAGTCAGAACAGGTTTATTTGTAGACAAACCAGAGAGGGACGACTCTCTTCTGGTGAGCACAGACTGGGGTTTATATAGTTAAGGTACCTGAGATATCTCTGCACATATATACTTAATTCAAATTTATTTAATAGATCCACGTAACATTATTGTAGAACTGGAGTAATTTTAATACTAAAACATCACAAACAGGCTTGAACTCCAATACCAAATCATCGTAAATCAAGAAATTTTATATATCTCCCTGATCGGTGACAACTGACTGAACACCAAAAAGGAAACCTGTTGAAGTGAAATGGACACTATGGGAAACGGTGACTTGATCAGCATAGCCCCGACTGTTAATGAACAACTTAATACATTATCCCTCTTAGTATCCCTTTTTGTCTGTTCTACTTAATATGACTGGTTTAATTCTGTAATTAATACACAGTTATTCTTAAGTGTTGAAATTTAACTGAAATGTGATCCCTGTTAAACATAAGAGTGGGAATAAGAGAGGGAAGAGATGTACAATTTGGGACATGCTCAAGCTGACTTGCCCCAAATGGTAGAGTTAGAAACATACCAGGGGACTCCAATTTAATCCCATCAAGGTGGCATGTACCAATGCCATCTCACCAGTCCAAGTGATCAATTTCAGTTCACAATTGATCATAATGAAAGGACTAAGAGTCAAAGGAAGCACATAAACAAGTCTAGTACCTGCTAATACTAACAGATAGAATAAATAAAGGGGAGAGTGATCCAACATGGGAAGTGAGATACTCAGCAGACTCATAGAATGGTGGATGTCCTAAACAGCACTCTGGCCTCAGAATCAGCCCTAAAGGCATTCCAATCTGGCTGAAAAGCCCATGAGAGTATTTCAGGCATGGAAAGCCAAGACACTCCGGCAAAAAAAAAAAAAAAAAAAAAAAAAAAAAAAAAAAAAAAACAACACACGTAAATGAAAGATCTCTGTGAGTGAGATCCCAGTGGAAAGAACAGGTCATCAAAGAAGGAGGTACCTTTCTCTGAAGGGAGGAGAAAACCTCCACTTTGAATATGACCTTGTCTAAACAAGATAAGAGTTGGTGAACTCAAAAGGCTTCCATAGCCTTGGAAACTCATGACTGGTGCATAAGGAGATTACTGATGCCATAAACAGGAGTGTCAATTTGTAAAGTCAACAACAGGAGTCACTGTGCACTTACTCCTCATGTAGGATCTCTGTCCTTAATGTGCTGTACATTGAGACTTAATGCTATAATGAGTACTCAAACAGTATATTTCGCTTTGTGTTTCTATGGGGATGCAAACTGTTGAAATCTTTACTTAATGTATACTAAACTGATCTTCTGTAAAAAAAAAAAAAAAAAGAAGAAATTATCAATTCCCAACTTGACTCTCACTGGGATTAAACATGACAATAGGTCTGATCTGATTTCATCATCATTTAAAAAATCATCTATTATTTTTCACTTTATGTTTGTGTGGGAGCAAACTGTTGAAAGCCTTACTTAATGTATACTAAGCTGATCTTCTGTATAGTAAGATAATCGAAAATGAATCTTGATGTGAATGGAAGGGGAGAGGGAGTGGGAAAGGGGAGGGTTGTGGGTGGGAGGGACGGTATGTGGGGGAAGCCATTGTAATCCATAAATCGTACTTTGGAAATTTATATTCATTAAATAAAAGTTAAAAAAAAAAGAAAGAGAAAACGAAAAAGGTAACTGGCTTAGAAGGCTTAAAATAAAGAACATTATTATTGGTTGTACACCAAAAAAAAAAATTACCAGTAGTACATTTTAAACATTTAACAACATGTACAAATAAACAAGTATATTGAAAAAAAAAGAAATTTTATATATTAATCCCTATATAAAAATTCATATCAAGTTTATAATAAAAACAAAGTCAAGCAAAATTAAGTAAAGGAAAGAGAGTCAACCACAGTTTGTGGTGTTTAAACTAGAAACACTGTTTCCTGTATCGCTTCAGTGTTAACTCTTTGAAAGCACACCTATAAACATGAACATATTATGACAGAGAAGTGAGCAATATTAATGGAAAACTGAAGTGTAAGAATATTCATCACCACAAGACTAATAAGTCATAGCATATTATGGCAGAAACTGAAGTGGAATTAACTAACAAATCTTTTCTTGTAGCTAGCTTAAAATTTACTTAAATAAAATATCTCTTGTTCTAGCTTGAATACATGAATAAATACATGTGTCCACCACACACATTCCCATTACCCCAGAAAGTCCTCTAATGCCACTTTTCAATAAATTCCTCCTCACTCAGGGGTAACATCTTTCTGGTTTATATCATCATCAGTTAGCAATTCCTATAGGAATTCATATAAACACAATTACATGGCATACACTTTTCTTTCTGTCTTCTTTTATCCAAAGTATGTTTGAGATTTGTAGTAAATCGTGGTTGTATCAGAGTGTTTATGATATCCTTTCGTCATTCTTCCAATGTCTGTAGGATCATTTGATCCTTATGTTTGAATTTTTCACTATTGTCATCAGGAACAGTTTCATTGGACTAGCCCCAATATCCACCAAGAAATAAATATCCTTGCCAAACACTGTCCCTGTTATCACTGGGTCTGTGGACTCATTTGTAATGGGGACTATTGAATGTGGGCCTCCTCATTCTAAATTGAACAGAGATGAGATGTCTTGTCTTGGAGTTGGTGGGACAGAGGGCTGTCCCAGATGTGCAGGGAGTCTCCATGGGCACAGTCCATCTTCCTACAGCCTCACTGTCCACTGCTGGGACATGGTTTGGTGAGAGGCTTCATGTTGGGGCAGGCCTTGGCTCAATGTCCATATTGCTCCATCAAAAACAGATTCCCAGAATGCTAGAACATGGGTTGTGGTGAGGGGTTTGGAGGATTACAAAGCCAAGCACCTAGTACTTTAATTTTGTGTTACTCTCGCTGGGATTCTTAGTTCATTGTCCTTATTGTTAGAGAGGAGAAAAGTCATATTTATGAAGTCCTTTGTGGGGGTTTGTGGACCATCCTCCAAGTTTGAAGTTTGCACTGAATATCCAGGGCAATTGGGATATAAAGTGGAGATGTAAAAACAACTTACCTTCTCTGGAATTAGGATCTAGATTGGCAAATTTTACTGTTGCCTCTGTAAGGTGGGACATAAATAATGCAGTTTTCTTCAGCCCCCTACGTAATTTTGTGAAGCTTGTCAGAGTGGACCTGCTTAACAGGCAGAGAATCATGTGGTCTCAGGCCTGTACCACTGGGTCTCTGGGTTGCTATGTCTAATCATGAATAGGGGAGGGCCTAGGAATGGCCTGAGCTTTCTCTGGGTGTCTGTCTGAGGCTTAGGGATGTGACTCTTCTGCACGCTTCTTGGTTGCATGTAAAATGCATTCCCATTCATCTGAAGGTAGAGTGGAGGACAGAATGAAATAGAGGTCCTGCCAAGTTATGCTGTAGGACTTGCTCAGGTGAAGGAATGCCTCATGACATTTGGAGGGGTTCTCTAAAAACAAGCCTAGGGAGCTCATTTATTTTGTCAAGATCTGATAAGGAAAAATGGACTTGGACTCTGATTGGATCTTCTGCTCCAGTGGCTGGTTAGGGCTCTTGGCCTTGGGAATGATTAAAAGGAGGGGAGGGGACGGGGTCAGGTGGGAAACAATATGGTGGAGGTTCATCAGCTAGATCAGGGTCACAGAGAGGTTGTGACAGGGAAGGGGATGTGGGGCAGAGGATTTGGTGGAGGGGTTTTCCTCCATGAGGAGAATATCCAGCTCAGAATTGCAGGGAGACTGCAAGGAGAAAGCAAATGGTGGGGTAGAAGGTTTCAGGCCCTGTTCTTCCATGGGGAAAACATGACTACAAAGAGAGTGGCTACCTCAGAGGAGAAAAAAGACTTGAACATAAAGAAGCTCTAACCATTTGCCATTTCTCTGCATGAAGCTGTCAAAGTCATGGAGAATTTGAAAATTGAAAATACCAAATTCTGGGGATGACGCTATGTTGTAGAAAGTTAAGCTGCTGCATTCAGCACTGGCATCTCATATGGGAACTGGTTCAATTCCCTGCTGCTCCACTTCCAATCTAGCTCCCTGCTAATGTACCTGGGAAAGCAGTGGAGATGGCTCAAGTCCCCAGATTCCTGCACCCACATGGGAGACAGGGAGGAAGCTCCTGGCTTCTGGCTTTGGCAGGGCCCATTGTGGCCATTTGGGGACTGAACCAGCTGATGGAAGATCTCTGTCTTCTCCTCTCCCTCTCCTTCTCTCTCTGTGTCACTGCCTTTCAAGAAAACAAAAATAAATCTAAGGGCCGGCACTGTGGCACAGTGGGTTAATGCCCTGGCCTGAAGCGCAGGCATCCCATATGGGTGCCGGTTTGAGACCCAGCTGCTCCACTTCCGAATCAGCTCTTTGCTATGGCCTGGGAAAACAGTGGAAGTTGGCCCAAGTCCTTGGGCCCCTGCACCTGTGTGGGAGATCCAAAGGAAGTTCCTGGCTTCTGGCTTCGGATCAGCACAGATCGTGCTGTAGCGGCCAATTGGGGAGTGAACCATCGGATAGAAGAATTCTCTCTCTCTTTCTCTCTCTCTCTCTCTCTTCTTCTCCTCTCTGTGTAACTCTGACTTTCAAATAAATAAATAAATCTTTTAAAAAATAAAATAAATCTAAAAAATACCAAATTCTGGGCACTGGGAATCATTCTTCAATTTATATTGAGGTCAAGATGTAGTGCACAAAAAATCAATTGTTTTGGTTTTACCTCCCCCTTCAAGCCCAAGGCCAAAAAGATTTTTAGAAGCCAGACCAAGGGTGAATCAGGAAGAATACAAGACTTTTCAGAACCCATGGGCCAGGCAGAATAAGCCCCAAGGTTGGGGATTCAGCTGGCTCCAGTGCATTCCCCAGAAAAGAGATCCTTCTACTGGTATCTTCTCCCAGAGAAGAGAAAGAGCCTCACATCAGGACAGGTGTCTTTAGTCTGGAAAGTGGGATTGTTCCAAAAACAAACTTCTAAAGGCTTCTCTGTTGTTCCGTGAACTAAGGGTGGGGAGCAGGGTGATAGCAAAAGCCTAGACCTTGGCCAGAGTCTGCCCCAGGCACCTTGGGGAGATGGAGGCCGACATCTTACCAGTCCATTGGTTGAAAATGAAGTCCAGTGTTACATGTGGCAGAGATATCTGGCAAGAGGTTTCCAGTTGGAGCTTGCTTGAGAGCAGAGACAAGAAAGTAAAGGCAGAAAGAAAGGTGAGAGATCTTGGGTGAGATTTCAGCTCTGAGGAAACAGTGTGGCTGGGAGTTTCCCCTGGTGATGAAGGGGTGACACTCAATTGTCACCTCATGCTTTTCAGCCCCAGTTTGCCACCGAGAGGAGAGGAGAGAAAATTCAGAGGATGGGAGGGTCCTGGTCCTCACGCAGAAGGTATCAGAGCTCTTGGCAGAGGGCAGGTCAGGTTAAGCCTTAGGCCAGGTGGAAGGTGGGTAGCAAGCTCTTTCAGAAGCTTGTGATTCTCCTACAACTTCCTCAAACCATGTGAAGTTCCAAGGGACCACCGTGGGTGAGGAAGCAGATCTCTCACACCACTCCTCACGTGGGGCACCAACCTTAAGTGTAGGAGAGCAAGACAGAGAGGAGGCAGACCACAGACTCCAGCCAGAATAGGTCTACTCAGAGACAGATCTAAAAGGGACTCACTACCTGTGAACACATGGGAGAGAGCTCTGCTTTTTACAGACTTGAGTTTATACAGTTAAGGAGCTAGGGGTCAGGAATGGGCAGGTGTTAACACGGGGCTGAGACAGTTTGCACAGGCTTCCTTGTTGGGCAGGACTAACAGCTGAGGCAAGGTTGAGCTGGCTGAGGAAAATTAACAGCTGAAGTGGGGTTGAGGAAGTTTGTAGAAGGTTAGGAACTTTCTCGATGGAGCAGGGACTGGGATCTGCTCTCAGTCAAGCAGGCAAGTGGCTGAAAATTGTTGGGGTGCTTTGGAACTGATTTCATTCATACTCTATCAACAGTGCTGTCTCAAGTGACTGGGTTTCTGTATTCCATGTGGTAGATATAGATTGAGTTCCTAGTTCCCATCTTGAGAACCATCTCAATGCCAGCCTTTTCAGGCATTTGGGGAGTGAATCAGAGGTTAGGAACTTTCTGTTTCCATCTCTCTGAACCCTCTTTGTCTGTCTCTCTTTCTCTCTATTTCTTTGTTCCCCTACACCTCTCTCTGCTTCTCAAATAAATCAAAACTAAAAAGAAATTAAACATTTGTTTTCTCTTTAATAGGACCCTCAGTGTAAATTATGGCATGTAAGCTGTCAAGGTAGTAAGAAAACCTTGAACATGGAGAGTGGATGGTTGTGATGCTGCTTCCTTTTTCATTCTGTCATATGTCTTAGTGCATTTTATTTTGCTATAACACAATACCACACACTGGATAACTTATAAAGAACAGAGGTTTACTTAGTTCATAGACACAGGGACTGAAGTTCAAGGACATGGTGTGGGCATTTAGTGACAGCCTTCTTTCTGTGTCATATTCTGACAAGAGGGCATCACTTGGGAAGACAGAACAAAAGCTTTCTAAGTGTGACCTCCTTTCCTTTTCTTATGAAGCCATTAGTTATATCATGGGGTCCAACAATACATCGTTCAATCTTAATTACCTCATCAAGTCTCCAAACATCAATAACATATGACAGTAGGGATTAAATTTGCAATACAAGATATTTGGGGGGCATCTGCAAGCTTAGCAACAAGGCAACACTGATTTTTTTTTTGACTTTCTTGCATTTAGCTAACATCATTGCCCCAAATAGATGTTCTAAGAACTTATAACACACAGAGTAAAATTTAGAATGACAAGGAATTGCAATACTACAAATAAAGATTCAAAACAAATAAAAAACTAAGTGCTGATGTGCTTTGATGGAAACAGGTTAGTGAGAGGATACTTGATAAGCGAAAGAGTTACATATTCACTCAGAACCAAAAGCACCTCTAAGGGTAAAATATTCAGACAGGATGAAATGTTATGTGATATTTTAGGAAACATGTAGAAGTTGAAAGAAGAAGAATAAAAGAAAACAATCTGATGATATATTTTGTTTGGGCCAAATTTTGGTTTTGCTAAAGTTTTTCTATCAGGTTGTTGCATAATTTTTATTATATAAAATTGTCATACTATCTTATTAAAGATAACATGCAAATGGTAACTTAGTATATAAAAGTTTATGATTAGAAAATTGCAAATTTAAGCAATATTTATATACTTCCAAATATCTACTAGAATGAGTATAATCCAAAGTACTGACCATATCAAATATTGGTGAAGATATATAGCAATAGGATCCTTCATTCACTGATGGTAGGGATAGAAAATTGTACAAAAATTTTACAAGATGTTTCTATAGACCTTTATGTACTTTTACCACTTCATCCAAAAATCACACTCCTTTGCATTTATTCAAAATTTGAAAATTGTTATCCTCACCAAAACTTACACATTAATATTTATAGCAGCTGTATTTCTAAGTGCCAAAACTGGACAGCCACCAAGATTTCCTTCAGTAGATGAATAAATAAACTGTGGAACACCCAGAAGGTGGAATATAATTCAGTACTAGAATGAAAGGAATTAACAAAACATAAAGGCATGGAGAAACTTTAAATGCATGGCATTATGAGAAATAAACCTATCTGGAAAGACTTGTTGTATATTTTTAATTATATGACATTCTGAAAATGTAAAATTGTGGTAAGGGTAAGAACAGTAGTTGTCAGAAGTTTGGGAGAATGAAAGAAAGGATGAATGTATAGGACACAGAGGATTTTCAGGGCAGTAAATATATTCTCCATTATACTGTAATGATGAATACATATGATTTTACATTCATCAAAAATGCATCATATGAACAGCACAGAATGAATCCTAACAAATACTAGCAACTCCCAAGTTATTACACATTATATGTTAATAACAGGGGAGACTGTTTGCAGGATGGATGGGGAAAAGGAATATCTGGAAAATATACATTCTGCTCATTCTTCCTATAAATATAAGAATTTCCACCATGGCTCACTTGGCTAATCCTCCACCTGCGTCCCTGGCACTCTGGGTTCTAGTCCCAGTTGCTCCTCTTCCAGTCCGGCTCTTTGCTGTGGCCCAGGAGGGCAGTGGAGGATGGCCCAAGTGCTTGGGTTCCCTGCACCCGCATGGGAGACTGGGAGGAAGCACCTGGCTCCTGACTTCGGATCAGCATAGCGGCCATTACGGGAGTGAACCAACGGAAGGACGACCTTTCTCTCTGTCTCTCTCTCACTGTCTATAAATCTACCTGTCAAACAAAAAAAAGAATTCTCTATTGATTTAAACATTCAAAAAATAAAGGCAAAATTAAACATATTTGTACAAAAGAAAGCTGTGTGTATTAAGCTCCCACTAGCAATAAAACATTGCTGAGAAAAGTTCTTGAACTTCATTAAAAATGATACTATTTGAAGCTTGAATCTGTAAAAAAGAATGAAGCGTGTTGGAAAATATACGTGTGTGTGTGTGTGTGAGTGCATTTTTCATATAAGGAAATAAGAACATGAAAAAATAACCCACTGTTGGTGGGAATGCAAACTGGTAAAGCCACTATGGCTTAAAAAAAAAAATGAAATCTGGTCATTTGCAACAAAATGGAGGAATCTGGAAAACATCATGCAGGGTGAAATAATCCAGTCCCAAAGGGACAATAGTGAAAAATGCAAACATAAGAGTCAAATGATCCTTCAGACATTGGAAGAATGATAAAAGGATAGTATAAACACTTTGTTGCTATAACCACAATTTACTACAAATCTTAAACTACATTGGGTTACAAAAAAGTCAGAAACAAAAGAGTGTGTGCCATGTGATTGTGTTCATATGAATTCCAATAGATATCACCAATTGATGGTGATAGAAATGATAAAGTTGTCAGCTCTGAATGAAAAGGGATTCATTGAAAAGTGGTATAAGAGGAAGATCTGAGATAATGAGAATATGTGTGGTTGACATAGGTGTTTATTTATATATTTAACCTGGAACAAGTAAGCTCTGTTTATTTTATGTAAATTTTAAGCCAACTACAAGAAAAGATTTGCTAGTTAATTCCACTTCACTTTCTGCCATAATTTGCTGTGACTTGTTAGTCTTATAGTGATCAATATTCTTACACTTTAGTTTTTCATTAATATTGCTCACTTGTCTTTATCAAAATATGTGCTTGTTTGTGAGTGTGCTTTCAATAGATTTGATCTTGAGGCAATGGAGGCAAGACTGTCTTAGCATAAAAACCAATTTTACTTGACTTGATTTTATTAGAATAACGACTTGAATTTTTAGCTAGATATAAATATATAAAATTTATTGGTCTATGATTTATTGGTAATGGAATTCAAGCCTATTTGAGATGTTTTTAGTACTTAAAGTTACCCCAGTGCTACAATAATGTTAGATGTCCCTATTAAATAAATTAGAATTAATTAATTATAAATGCGTATAGACATTTCAGGCTCCAGTTGGCTAATGGCTCTTTTTTTCTAATGGCTTTTTATTCAATAAGTTCAGAGAATTGGAGAAGGACTATATCTATTCCTGTTGTTAACAGTTACAAAGGTCCTGTTTTCCTATATGAATGATAATCATCTCACTGAACTGAATAACTATTGTTCTCTTTTTATTCACAGCTGGCAGATGATATAGCTGAGCCAGCCCTAATTACCTGATGGTCTATGAATAAGCAAGGGAAAGATCAGTAGTTTTGTGATTTAATCACCGAATACCATTAGTGTAGGACTCATTAATTTCCTTTTATATACAAACTACCATAAAAAGTCTCTTTAAACATTTCAGCATTATTGCTACTATTTAGAAAATTTAAATAATATTGTCTCATAGCATTTTACCCCAATAACAAAACTGCTGAACATTTTCTCTGCTGGAAATGTTATTGAGGAGTTTTTTAAATTACTGAGGCACTTAGAAAATCGACTTAATTGAAGTATAATACACTACTTTAAAGTATACATTTTGATGAGTTTTGACAAATTTATGCACCCTGGTAGCCAACAAGAAATAGAACATTTCCATTATGCTGGTGCCAGTCTCAGTCAATTCCACCCCCACATTCTCAGATCTAGGCAACTCCTGATCAATTTTCTATTCCTATAGATTCTATCCTTACAGTTTATTTTGATATTTTTCCATCACATTTCTGTCAATTAGTAAGTGCTTCTTTCAATATAAGAAAATTAATAAAAGTTATATCTGAGATTCCAGCTGACTAAACCACTGTACTTGACTTATTCTTTGTATTAGAAATGATTGTATGTTTCTTTCTTTCCCACTGGTTGTCCAGCAGCTTTAAGTGACCTGATTATATACTGTGGTTGAATTAATAAATATTCAGAGTTTCATTGTGTTGCCCAAACTATAGTCATTGGACGATTATCTCTTGAGAGCGCACCATGTTTTAGACACTCTGGTGAAATAAGCCATTTCCCAAAGAACAGATACCATATATTCTCCCTGACCTATGATAACTAATAGAGTACCTTAAAGGATATCTATAGAAGTGAAATTGACACTTTGAGAAGCAATGACTTTGAACAGTCCTTGTCTCAAGTGTTAAGGAACAGTTTTTTCATACTATTTGTTGAACTTTTTAATTAGTATAGAGTTAATCATATGTGTATAAAGTTAATTGAAAATAGATCTTAGTAAAAAATAAGAATGGGAATAGGAGAGGGAGAGGAAGAGCAGTGGGAGAGTGATTGGGACGGCATATATGGTGGAAAAAACCACCATGTTCCTGAAGTTATAATTATGAAATGTATGAAGTTTGTATTTCTTAAATAAAATTTTCTGGAGTAAAACAAAAACATTAAATGATGGAATCTAGCTTTCAGCAAAATTACCCAAATTGAATGCTACCTTCTGGGTAGATTGGAAAATTGTGATTTCCAAAGACTGGAAAAATTTCTAAATTAGGTTTAGGGGAGTCAGAGACTGGAAAGGACGCTGGTAGAGAATCAGAGATCAATTTTAACAACAGAACCTGACAACATGGATGTTTTGTGTATTTCTTTGTTTTTAAAATTGAGACACTGAAATACAAAAAAAAATTAATGGTTTATTTATTTATGTGAATGGTAGAGTTACAGAGAGGGAAGGAGTGAGAAAAGAACCCTGGGACAGAGAGAGAGAGAGAGAGAGAGAGAGAGAGAGAGAGAGAGAGATATTCTCATTCTGCTGATTCACTCCCCAAATAGCCACATTGCCAGGGTTGGACAAGGCAGAGACCAGGGCGGGACTGGAACTCCATCCAAGTCTCTCAGGTTGCTGGCAGGGTCATAAGTACATGAGATATCTTCTATTGCTTTTCCAGGTGCATTACTAGGGAACCAGATCAAAAGCCAAGGAGCTGGAATTTGAACTGATACTTTTGTGTGACATCAGAATCACAACTGGCTGCTTAACCCACAATACAACACTGGCCTCTGAAGTAGAACACTTTAAAGGTCACTGCTATGATGATTTCATTGTATATTTTGTTAGTGCTTGAAGGTAGGGTGGGTTTTGTGTTGCCATGTCTCAGTTTTTTTTTTTTTTTCTTTCTTGCACATTGGACAACGTCAAGTGAATTCTTAGAGTAATGATGCAGCACAAATAGGAAGATCTTTGATGTGCTCAATCCTAACACCTGAATCAAATTTGAACATAAATTCTCATATTCCAATTGAAAAACATTGGAATGTCTCCCTACTCTCATTCCACTCCTTTCATTTTTCTTATGTAGTTTTTTTTTTCTCATAGAAACTGACACAGTGAAAAATATATGGAAATAGTTTGCAGCAACATGGGTGACTGACTTTATCAAAAAAAAAAAAAAAAACTAACTTGAAATACACAAAAAATGATTGGCAAATAAAAATTGCCATAATAAAAACCAGAGTTGAGTTGAGTTGAGTTGAGTTGAGTTGAGTTGAGTTGAGTTGAAAAGAGGGAAATGGGGCTGATGCTGTGGTGTGGTAGGTTAAGCCTCCACCTGCATGTTCTGCATCCCATACAGGTGCTGGTTCAAGTCCTGACTGCTTCACTTCCAATCCAGCTCCCTGTTGATTACCTGAGAAAGCAGTGTAAGATGGCCCAAATGCTTGTGCCCCTGCACCCATAAGGGGGACCTGGAAGAAACTCCTGGCTCCTGGCTTCAGATTGTCCCAGCTTTGGCCATTGTGGCCATTTGAGGAGAGAACCAGCTGATGGAAAACCTATCTCTCCATCTCTCCCTCTCTGTCTATGACTCTGCCTCTCAAATAAATAAATAAACCTTAAAAAGAAGAGGGAAACACTAGACATGAAGCATAGGCTCAAAGTGAGACTGAAAACTCATGCGGCCAGAGCTGTGGTGTAGTGGGTAAAGTCGCAGCCTACAGTGACAACATCATCACATATGGGCACCAGTTCAAGTCTCAGCTACTCCACTTGTGATTCAGCTCTCTGCTATGACCTGCAAAAGCAGTGGAAGATGGCCCAAGTTCTTGGGGCCCTGCACCTGCGTGGGAGACCCAAAAGGAGCTCCTGGCTCCTGGCTTGGGATTGGCACAGCTCTGGCTGTTGCAGCCAATTGGGGAGTAAACCAGTAGATGTAAGTCCTCTCTCTCTCTGCCTCTTCTTCTCTCTCTGCATCTCCTCTCTCTCTGTATAACTTTGACTTTCAAAAAAAAAATGAATCTTAAAAAAAAAAGTGAGGCTGAAAACTCATTATTTAATTAGGAAGTAACCTAAATAATGGGATGAAATTATAATTATGTTATCATCAAGATACTTGTTTCTAAGAATGGAAGATTCATACAATCTAGTGCCTTAAAGTACTAAAATTATAAAACCTCATTAAAATAAAGTACCTATTGTTGTAGTTGATTTGTTCTGAGAGGAGCAGCACAGTGAGGGCAAGAGGCAAGGAGTCACCACATAGACCCCAGGAGTCAGTTGAAAGCAGGCCAGAGGCAAGCAGCCCGCAGACTTGTTTATTTCAGTTGGTACGGCAGCTTAAATAGCCAAGGCAGCCAATCCAGTCAAGGGGCAGTCTATGCCCTAACCAATCACAGCCTGTTGCCAGGCAGTTTCCGAAGCCAGCCAATCACGGCCTGTTGTCAGTCAGGCTCCATTTTCAGCGGCCATCTTGGCATGGCCTTCTCATTCTACCACAACCTATGAAACTCAATTCAATAAAAGAAAGGAGTGAAAATCCTGAATATCTTCCCAGGACTCATAGGAGAGGGTTGTGGTCTGGGTATGGTGAGCAGTGATCTCCTAAAAGATGATTAAGCCGTAATGGAAAGGCCATAAAGATGTGGTATCAAAATGTCTAAATATTTATTAACCAACATTTGCAGCAAGCTCATGGGTTTAAAATAATAAGATCTTAATTGAAAGTTCTAAGGCACCCATAGATGTTAACCTAAATTTAGCAGGATACCCACAAAGTAGGTCATCATGAACAGATAGAAAAGAAACAAACCCAAACTAATCCTTTGCCAAGGAAGAGCCCAGGGTTAAATTTTTGAAATCATAACAATTAATGATGTACTGTAGAGGGCAGTCAACACAAATGGCAAATAGAATTAGAACTTCCCAATTGATACAAGGAAGATGCTTCTTCTAGGTCTCCCACATGGGTGCAGAGGCCCAAGGACTCGGGCCATCTTCCACTGCTTTCCCAGGCCATAGTGGAGAGTGGGATTGCAAGTGGAGCAGCAGGAACTTGAATCGGCGCCCATATGCAATGCTGGCAAAACAGTACTGCCACAGCATCACCCCCTGTAGTTGACATTAAATGATAGGTAGACACTTAAATAGTTGGGATCTAACATCAAATGTGACCAAAAGAGAAAGTTTAAGGTTAAAAATTTAGTATGAATCAGAACATATGTAAAATAAAGTGAATGAAAATGTGAAAGAGCAATTAATGCTTAAGTTGTATCTCTAATAAGATACAATGACATGATTAGAGAAAACGGGAGGAGGTAACACAGAAAAAATATTTTTTGGGGTTTTGTATCAGAATTACACATCAGCAAGAAGAAAAGAAATAAGATTTTAATTCAAATGTTTTAGCAATGTCAAGTGTACAGGGAAAATAATCAGCATTGAATTCAAAATGTTGCTCATTTGAAGTCAACATGAAAAAATAAAAATATTTAAAATATTCATATATTTAAATAATTTAAATTATATAAATATTTAAATAAATTAAAATAAATCAATTAAGGAGCTGGCGTTGAAACCCAGCAGGTTAAACCCTGGCCTGATGCGCAGGCATCCCATATGTGCGCTTGTTCTAGTCCCGGCTGCTCCTCTTCCATTCCAGCTCTCCGCTATTGCCTGGGAAAGCAGTAGAGGATGACCCAGGTCTTTGGGTCCCTGCACCCATATGGGAGACCCGAAGAAGCTCCTGGGTCCTGACTTCAGATCGGTGCAGCTCTGGCCATTGCAACCATCTAGGGAGTGAACGAACCATCAGATGGAAGACCTCTCTGTCTCTACCTCTCTCTGTAACTCTGTCTTTCAAATAAATTGAATAAAAATAAATAAATTAATTAATTAAAATATTTAATATTTAAAATAAAGATATACCAATTAGAGATTTCTTTGGGAGAGCATTTTAAGATATATTTATTAAAGAAAATAGCTGAACGCAGGATAAAACAAATGTAAAATGAAATGGTAATAAAATACCTCAATAAACCTAAGTAATAAATGTATATATCTATTTATTTAAAAGGCAGTTACAGAGAATCAGAGGCAGAAGCACAGAGAAAGAGAGAGAGAACAAGAAGTCCTCCATCTGCTGGCCCACTCCCCAGATGGCCGTAACTGCCATAACTGTTCCAATCCGAAGCCAGGAGCCGGTAGCCTCCTCCAGGTCTCCCATGCTGGGGTTGAGGCCCAAGGACTTGAGCCGTCTTCCACTGCCTTCCCAGACCATTAGCAGAGGGCTGGATCAGAAGTGAAGCAGCCAGGACTTGAATTGGCACCCAGATGGGATGCCAGACATGCAGACAATGGCCTCACCCACTAAGCCACAACACCAGCCCCCATAAATACATTTTAAAAACATTTGAATTAAACGTTATATTTCAATAATATGAAAAACAAACACAGTCTGTATTAAAAAGTTTAATTTCAGGGGAATGGGAGCCAAAGCTGTTAGCAGGCAAACAGTTCTTTAAGAGACTATTAGCTGCCAGAACTAGCAATTTAACAAAAAGTTGTATAAATGTTCTTTAAAAGTATGAAAATGAATGTTTTTATTGTATAAAAAGAGTGTATAGCATCTAATCTGTTCATTGGGGAGTTTTTTTTTTTAAAGTGTGTGTGTGTGTGTGTGTGTGTGTAGAGGGATAAAATAAATTAAAGAACTCAATAGAAAATCTTTTTCTAAAATTTTGTTTACGCTACACAAATTTCATGTACACAGATTTAAGAACATAGTGATACTTCCCACCCAACCCAGCCTCCCACCCTTCCTCTTCCTCTCTGGTTCCCTCTCTTTATTTTTATAATGAGCTACTTTCAGTCTACTTTATACTCATAAAGTCAACCCTTTACTAACTAATAAGTTCAACAAATAGTATGAAGAAAAAAACACTGTTCCATATTAGCAGAGATAAGGGCTGCAAATACTAATTGAAGTTCCAAATGTCAATTAATTCCTATACATATTAAATCTTGGTAGTCTATTAGTTACCATGGATCAGAGAAAACATATGGTGTTTGTCTTTTAGGGACTGGCTTATTTCACTAAGTATAATGATATCAGTTGCATCCATTTTGTTGCAAAAGACAGGATTTCATTCATTTTTACAACTGAGTTGTATACCATAGTGTATAATACCAAAATTTCCTTACCTAGTCATCATAATTGACATAATTATACATAATTATATGTACATAAATATAAATAATTGACATCTGGGTTGGTTCTATATCTTAGCTACTTTGAATTGAGCATAAACTTGGCAGTGCAGACAGATCTTACATATGCTTATTTCATTTCCCTTTTGTAAATTCCCAGGAGTGGGATTGTTGGATCATATGGCACATTGATTTTCAGCTCTTAAGGTATCTTAATTTTGTCTTCCCCAATGGCTGTACCATTGTGGTAAGAAAAGATTCATGGTATAGTTTCATTTTTTTGAATTTGCTGAGACTTGCTTTATGGTTTAGCATATGTTCTATCCTAGAGAAAATTTAACACACTGATGAAAATAATTTATATTCTGCAACTGTGGTATGTAAGGTTTTATAAATGTTAGTTAGGCCCTAATGTTGATTAGTTCTGTTGTTTCTTTGTTGATTTTCTGTCTAATTAATCTGCCCATTGATGAAAGTGTGTGTTGAAGTCCCATTATTGTATTGTTGTCTATGTTGCCCTTTATATTCATTAACATTTGCTTCAAGTAACCAGGTGCCCTGGCATTGGGTGCATATACACTTTTTTTAAAAGATATATTTATTTATTTGAAAGTCAAAGTTACACACAGACAGAAGGATAGGCAGAGAGAGAGACAGCTTCCATCCACTGGTTCACTCACCAACTGGCCACAACAGCCAGAGCTGTGCTGATCTGAAGCCAGGAGCCAGGAGCCAGGAGCCAGGAGCCAGGAGCCAGGAGCCAGGAGCCAGGTCTCCCATGTGGTTGCAGGGGCCCAAGGACTTGGGCCACCTTCTACTTCTTTCCCAGGCCATAGTAGAGAGCTGCATAGGAAATGGAGCAGCTGAGACTTGAACCAGTACCCATATGGGATGCTGGCATTCAGGCTGTGGCTTTACCTGCTAAGCCTCAGCGCCAGTCCTGGGTGCATATACATTTATTATGGTTACATCTCCCTGTTGAATTGATCCCTTCATCATTACATGATGTTTCTTCTTTGTCTCTTTTAACAGTTTTTGTGTTAAATTATTTTGTCTGCTATTAGGATGGCTACCCCTACTCATTTTTGCTTTCCATTAGCAAGGAATATCTTTTTCCTTCCTTTCACTTTAAGTCTGTAGGTGTCTTTGATGGTGAAGTGTTTCTTGTAGGAAGCAAACAGATGGGTCTTGTTTTTTAATCCATTCATACAAACTGTATCTTTCAATTGGAGAATTTTGGAGAACTCAGTTCATTTACAATCAGGTTTCTATTGATACATGATGACTTGGCCCTGTCATTTTCCTGTAAATACTCCTATTGTTTGCTTTGAATTTCCTTTATACATTTACTGGGAGATTTTCACTTTCTGCCTTCAGATTCTTTCAAAATGATGACTATCTTTCTGTGTTTCTGTGTGTAGCATATCCTTAAGCATCTTCTTTATAGCTGGGTGAGTGGTGTCAAATTCTTTCAATTTCTGTTTGATATGAAAATCCTTATTTAACATTCATTCATAAATGAAAGGTTTGCAGGGAACAATGTTCTAGGTTGACAGTTTTTGTCTTTTTAGACTTGGACTATGTCTTTCCATTCACTCCTAATCGGAGTAATCTGCTGTTTCTCTCACGGACATTTTAGAAACTTCTCTTTAGATTTTACTGTGGAAAGTTTAACTGCAATGTGTCATGGTGAAGATCTTTTTTTGTCATTTCTGTTAGGAGATCTACGTGCTTCCTTTAGTTGGACATCCCTTTCTTTCTGCATATTATGTGTATTTTCTGTAATTATTTCACTGAATATGCCTTCTAATACAATTTTTTCCATACCTTCAGGAACTCCTAAGATCCATATGTTGGGCCATTTGAAAGCAACCCCAAAATTTCCAAAACTGTTTTCAATTTTTCTAATTTTCTTTTCTCTTCTCCTCCTTCTCTTTCTCCTCCTTCTTCTGTTCTATTTCCAAAAATTTCCATTCTAGTTTGGATATTCTTCCTTCTATCTCACCAATTTGTTCTTAAGTCTTTCAACTGTAGTTTTGATTTGACTTACTGAATTCTTCATTTCATATATTTGCTTGATTTTTCTTCAAAATCTCAACCTTATGGAAGAATTTTCCTTCCAAGTCATTTATATATTTGTTTAAGTTGTGAATTTGTTTCTGATTGCTTCTGAGTAATTCTGTGATTAATATTTTGAATTCATTTTCTGGGATTTCATCAATCTCATCGTTATGTTCACATTCTAATATTGAAGTATTGTTGTATTCCTTTGGGAGAGTTATGTTGTCTTCCTTATCCCTGTTTATTGAGTTTCTGCATTTCTTGTTAGGCTTTTGTTTAATTGCTTGTTAGTTTTCCACTCTGATGGTTTTGGCTTTGAACTACGCTTCCGTGGCTTAGTAGAGTGCTCATTCAGCGAATACCCAGAAGCATGTGTTTGGTGTGGCCAGGGAGCTCTGGTCAGTGCTTTAGGGTGAGTCAAGTATCCATGGTGACACCCAATTGGGTATGGTAGATTCCCTCTTATCCACAGAAAGATGGCTATGATCTCCTTTGTTGGTTTAATCATACCCTCACCTCCTCTCTTCCAAAGTGATCAATACTGGGGTTAGGCCACAGTGAGTGCAACACCCACCATGCTGCCACATGAACCTTCAAAGGGATCTGTGTAGCCTTTTTGTGATCATGGATCCCTCTGCAATGACCCACCCCAGGCAACTGAGATGCTCTGAGCCTTTGGCACCACACACATTGATTGCCCAGAGAACCAGCTACATCCAGAACTCTTTATGCAATCAGAGTTCCCACATTCTCAGCACATAAGGCTCTCACAGTCATGGGGTGCAGAAGATCTGATCTGCCCTGCAAGCTTACCCCATGCACAGAGAGGCAAAAATCTGCCTACAGCCAGTTGCCTGTGGGTGCTCTGTCTCAGTGGTTTGAGCCCCAGAGCCTGAGATATGTTGAGAGGGTGCCTCACAGTTCTACCTGGGTGCCTGGGCCCTTGTCAATCTTCCTGGCCAGACTCAAGGTCGTTGGGAAATGCTGATATTTTTCCTCTAGTAAAATCCCTGGAACACATGCATATTGGTAAAATCCCTGGACAACAGCACAAGAGCTGCTATTGCCATCACTAATTTCAAAATGGTGTATTCTTCCTGATGGTTTCAGGGTGTGCGCCTGAGCTGCCACAGCTACCACTTGTGTGAAGATGGTGTCCTCTCCCAGCGGGTTGCTGGGTGCCATTGCTGGGGGAACAGGGAGAGAGAGATGTGCCTTTTTTTCACTAGACTATGGGGGAAGTACTGTTCCCCTAGGGCTCCAGGTTGAACTCATACCATGCTCTCCCTTCAACTATATTGTCAGGGGAATGGGTAACTGTAGTCTTCTCTCACCTCACTCTCCAAATCTGGTGCTTCTGCTATAGTAATGTGTTGTATTGGGGCTACTTGTTGCACATCTGCACCTTTCACACTGATTCCAATGCCTCTCTTCCTTCTGCAGAACTCCCACTCCAGATTTATTTACAACTTTCCCCTGAGAATGCCCTTACTCCACTTTTTTTTTCTACTGTTTTCTCCTAGCATAAAGTAGTATGTCCTTTCCCTATTCTGCCATCGTGAGGATGCCAGAAAATCTTAATAGAGTAAAATAAATGGATAAATGATATATATATATATATAAATATTCATATAAGTAAGATAAATAGACAACAAATAACAAGATGGTGGATGTTAAATCAAATACATTAGCAATCCTTATATTCAAAGTTACTTGTTGGAGGAAATACAATATGAATGAAAAGTGAGAAGCAACCCTGACCTCAGTCACAGAAAGACAAAGGAAAGATGATATTCCCAAAGGACTTTTGAGGGAAAATTGCAGTGGAGAAATGACAGTTCAGAATAGAGACTCCATGGGTCAGTGAGAAGAGGAGACAGAAATGCTACTGCTGATGGCTGTATCATCAGTCACCACTGAATCTAAGCTCATGGCTCCCATACATTCCCACTCTTTGCTTAGAAATACCACCTTGCCAAGACAAGGTAGGGGAAAGGAGTTGTAGCATCCTGCCACTGGCAACTTTAACTGAGACAATCCCATAGCCCCCCACTGATTTTAGGTCCAGCCTTGAGAGCTAATTGGGGTTGAGGGACTACTTTGTTCTAAAAAAGGAAACCAAATTGCTTCTGTCTGCACCCTCACCCTCCCCAAAGAGCTAGAATCAATATCCATGGTACAGTTGAACTCTGAACTCTGTTCTCACTCAGCAAACAGCAAGCAGTCGCACAACTACCAAAATATACCAGAGACAGAGATGGGAAATTTACAAGGTGCTAAGCAAACCTGCACCCAGAAACAGTGGGAGTTCTGGGCATAAGTTCAGGGCTTTACCCACTTACCCTTCATGTGTCAGGGGAGTTCCCCTTGGTTTCTTGAGGCTAGCACCAGTAGCAGCCCATAAAAATTCCAGACCAGAGATGAGAAAGTTCCTTTAACTTGTAGCTCATGGTGCTGGAAGCCCTGGGCACAAGCGCGAGTAAAACCCTTGTATGCCATGTGGTAATTGGAGGTAGTTTCCTCTGTGTCTTATAGAAATGGGCACGTTGATGGTGGTGCTAAATCTATGGACAACTGTGCACTCACTCATCATAACTAGAGAGTTCTCTTTGTTTTACTCTGATTCAGGAAGGTGTCCACCTCTATCCAAACACTTGGCTCTGACCCTTAGAGATTCACCCAGATGGTTATCTCCCTTCCAACACCTGGCTGAAACCTCACTGTATCCTTCAACACCAGGACTGTGATAATTAGCACTAACATCCTGAAATCCACTGGAATCTGTTCAGTTGGACCCAGGGAAGATTGTGCCTATATTCCACCTCTCTCAACTCATACTTTCCAGGGCAAAATCTCCATATATGTTGTTGTTGCCTTGTGGAACTGGAACAGTGTCAGCATAGATCCACAAGTCCTCGGACTAAGGATTCTGGTGCTATAAGGACAATTCCCACTCACCCAACAGGAACTAGAGAAGGATCCACGCATTTCAAACAGTCCTTGAGCTACAGATATTGGTGCTGCAAACTAGCATCACTAAGGATTTCCAGTGAGAAAAGGGGACACCCCACTTGGTAACCCTCAGAACCACGATTGAGGTTCCGGTTATCACAATTCCTAGTGTGACTGACCTTCAACTCTCTGGAGACTGAAGATACACACCCTACTAACCCCATATTCACCTCATAACTACTCTTCTGTTTCAAACAATATCACTGTGTAACTTATATATGTTGCTGACAGTGACTAATGTTAAAGAGGTCATTTAGAAGATACACAATAAGCCAAAACAATAAGCCAAGGGATACCTTATATTACATCTAAATATAAATCCTTTTGCAATAAAGTCTACTCTGTAAAGAAGGAGCTTTTATGTTATATGTTCAGACATCAACATAGGGACACAGGAAACATTAATAAGAAAGGTAACTTGACATCTCCAAAAGAACATTACAGTTCTCAGGAAACAGACCGATTGGAAGTAAATCTATGCAATGCCAGAAATAGATTCAATGTAATTATTGAAAGGAAATTCAATTTAGTTCAAGAGAATACAGATACACAGCTAAAAGAAATGAGGAAAACAGTAGGTGGCATAAAGAAGTTCATGAAGGAGATAGAAAGTATTAAAAGAATCAAACAGAAATCTTGGAGATGAAAACTTAAATCACAGAAGTAAAAAATGTAGTTGAGAGGATCAACATCAGAATATACAAAGTAGAGGAAAGAATTTCTGATCTTGATAATATGATTTTGAAATAATCCAGTTAAATAAAAATAAAAAGACATGAATTAAAAAGAAAGAAGAAGACCTATGCAAAATGTGTGTTTCCATTAGGTGACCAAATTTCTTATTGTAGGGATTCCTGAAGGAGAACAGAAGGAAAAGGCATTGAGAAACTGCTAAATGAAATGATAGCTGAAAACTTCTCAAGTCTTGAGAGAGACAGGAGCATCTAAAAACAGGAATCTCAAAGGACCCCTAGAAGACTCAACCAGAGGAGATTTCCATGTCATATTGTAGTAAATTTATCCAAATTTAAGGACGAGTACATAATCTTAAAAACAGCAAGAGAAAAGCATTAAATTATATATTAAGGGAAGCCAATTAGATAAACAGAATTCCCATTAGAAACTCTATAGGTTTGAAGAGAGTAGTATGATATATTCAAGACCTTAAAGAAAAAAAAAATCTCTAACCAAAATAACTATATCCAGCAAAGTTGTCCTTTAGAAGTTAAGGAAACATAAAAAAATATTTCCCTGGCATTACAACTGTCATGTACATCAATGGAAAACAATCAAGAGCCACAAAATTAATTCATGTATATACAAGCAACTGATTTTGATAATTTGTGCCCATTCCATAGATTTGAGAAAGGATAATCTATTCAATAAAAGATACTGGCAAAACAAGATGAACATATGAAGAAGAATGAAACTATATCCTTACCTCTCATTATATACAAAACATCTCAAGATGGATCAAAGACCTAAATTTAAGACCGAAGACTGTGAAGTAACTTGAAGAAAATGTAGGGGAAGCAATTCCAGACATTAGTCTACATGAGGACACCTTGGATAAGAAACCAAGGCACGGGCAACAAAAGCAAAACTAGACAAATTAAATTATTTCAAATTCAGAAGCTTCTGCAATCAAAGGAAAAATCAATAAAGTGAAGACACAGATGACAGAATGGAAAGAAATATTTGCATACAACTTATCTGACAAATTATTAATATCCAGAATATATCAACATCTCAAAAAAGTAAACACAACAAACAATACACCTCAGAAATGGGCAAAAGACTTCAAAAGACAGTTCTCAAAAGAATGACCAACAAATATGAAGAAAAATGCTCAGCATCACTTGTCGCTCCCACACTCGCAGAGGAACGATACCGGACCCTGCGCTGTTCTCTTTCCCCGGCCCTTCCTGGGTTTGCTGCCATCCCCCCCTGCCTCCGCGGAGGGGTGGCACCACCGCCACTTCCCCCACTTCCGCGGAGGGGCGGCACCACCGCCGGCCGGCTCTCTCAGGGGTTCCTCAGGTGTTCCTTCCACATGTTGTCTCTCTCCTCCTTTATAGTCCTCTTCCACTAATCCCAACTCTGCTGGCGTTTTCTCCCCACGCGCTGAGCATGCTGCTCTCCTCCAATCAGGAGCAGGATCAGCTCCTGCAGCTTGTTAGTCGAATTGGTGAGGCAGCTGTGAGGAAGTTGTTTATTCCCTCTCAGCGCCATATGGTGGGAGATCAGATGCATAGAGTTAGTCTTAATCTCAGTGGTCTAGTCCAGTCTTGGTAGCTCCCCACAATCACTAGCCATCAGGGAAATGCAAATCTAAACTGCAGTAAGACATTACCCTATTCCCATTAGAATGACCATTACCCAAAAGACAGAGAGAAACAAATGCTGCCTAGGATGTAGAGTAGAGGGAAATAGCATAATTAGAGTAACCATCATGAAATAAAACTATAAATAAAAAATTCTTTAAAACTGGAAATAAATTTGCAATATGATTCATAAGTTTCAATACTCAGTATATAGCCAAAACACATGAACACATTGCATTAAAAAGTTACGTGCACCACTAGGTTTATGGCAGCACTGTTCACAATAGCCAAAATATTGAAACAACCAAGATCAACCAAGATGTCTCTCATCAGATGAATAGATAAACAAAATGTGATAGACCCACAAACACTTAGAGACACTGGCATAGTATTCATGTATAAACAAGAATAAAATTCTACCATTGACAGATAAAAATGGAGGATTTCATGTTCAGTGAAATAATACAGACATAACAGAAAGACAAATACTGCATGTTCACTCTTATATGTGGGAGCTAAAAATAAAAAATAAAAAAAAAACTAAAAGGGAATACATGTCTATAGATATCAGTATTGTTGCACATATAGCTTTGCTTTATATCTTTGTCAAACCAATGATTAATAATGATATACTATTATAGTTTCAGTGACTTGTGATCATTTTAAAATTTACTTAACAAGAGTGAAATGAGCATATTCTTATTTGATTACTGTTTATAGCTCCTGCCTGCATTCTTGCTGAGCCTTTGTGGTTTCTTTTGTTTATTGGTTTGCTTGTCTGTTTTACTTTTTGCTTTTTACTTGTTGAATTCTTTAGTTTGTGGAGCAGTAAGCTTCAACCATAATGAAAAATAAAAATATGGTACTTTGAATAATATAAAGAAAAATGTCACATGAATGCAGATACATTTAACATTACATTTGAAAGATAAAGAGACTGAAAATATGTCACAGAGAAGGTGAAAATAAACGGAGGCAATGATATTCAGAAATGACAATAAAATATTAACTATATCAATAATCGTAGTAGCAACAATCAAATGAAGCTGCTAAAGTAAAATTAATAACAGTTAAATTGATGATAATTGGTCATTAGAATCATTACTTGATTCTAAAATGAATAATGTATGAAAAAATATAAAATGATTGCTAATTTTATATTCCTAATAATTGACACTCAAACCATTTCAAATAGAAGTTCACCAAATTAAGGAAGAAGAGCAAAATCTACCTTTGGGGAATTCTAACACAATAATTCAGAATTTCATTGGAATAGATTCAAAGATATGATTGTAACTATATAATTTTATATAACACACACATATATATAACACACATATATAACACACACACACACATATATATACATATATATAATTTTATATAACACAAAAATAACTTGTTTAACTTGGAGCCTGAAACTGATGTTTAGATTTCTTTTTGATAACACAATGACCATTTCAACATTAAATGACTTGATTATAATAGACATATTCAGAATGGCAAAGAATTGATCATATATTGCATAAAATTAGCATAATAGCTACAGATGTTTGGAAGCATTAATAAAAGCAATAATCACAATTAAAATTTGTGGATATTAAAACAAATGAACTAGATTTACAGTACCTATAAATAAGGATAACATTGTTTGGTATGTCATGCATAAATGAATGTCATTTATTCATCCTTAAAAATATGCAAAGGGCTTGCAACAGGAAAGATATAAATCTGTTTCAAATTAGAGCTTACCTCTGTGTAGTGGTCTGGTTTGGAGAAGAGGAACACTGTGGTTTAATGCAGTATCACCACAATGAATAAAAGGAAACTTCAGGCAGTTCTGTGAAGATGTTAATATTTGCTAATCTACACAACTATGTAAATCATCATATTTTCTGATTTAGAAATATTTTAATGTATACATTATTAAAGTGCTTTCAAAATAATATTTGCATAACACATAAAAGTAGTGTCCTCACTCTTCTTCATAGCAAAAGGTACTAAATGATGCAGGATAGTTAATAATTTCATGGATGTTTATAAAATTAGTGAATAACATCATTGGTAAGTATCCCAGATAGCATTCAAATACAAAATGATAAAATTTAAATGTCAATTAAGTGCTGAAACTTAACTGAAAAGTGATCGCTGTTAAATATAAGAGTGGGAATAAGAGAGGGAAGAGATGTGCAATTCGGGACATGTTCAAGCTGACTTACCTCAAACGGTAGAGTTAGAAACATACCAGGGGATTCCAATTCAATCCCATCAAGGTGGCATGTACCAATGCCATCTCACTAGTCCCAGTGATCAATTTCTGTTCACAATTGATCATAATGATAGGACTAAGAACCAAAGGGATCATATAAACAAGACTAGTGTCTGCAAATACTAGCTGATAGAATCAAAAAGGGAGAGAATGATCCAACATGGGAAGTGAGATACACAGCAGACCCATAGAATGGCAGATGTCCTAAACAGCACTCTGGACTCAGAATCAGCCCTTAAGGCATGCAGATCCAGCTGAAAATCCCATGAGAGTATTTCAGGCATGGAAAGCCAAGACACTCTGGGGAAAAAAAAAAAAAAAAAAACAACTAAATGAAAGATCTCCACGAGTGAGATCCCAGTGGAAAGAATGGGTCATCAAAGAAGGAGGTACCTTTCTCTGAAGGGAGGAGAGAACTTCCACTTTGACTACGACCTTGTCTAAATATGATCAGAGTTGGTGAACTCAAAAGGCTTCCATAGCCTTGGCAACTTATGACAAAAGCCTAGGGTGATTACTGATGCCATAAACAAGAGTGTCAATTTGTTAAGTCAACAACAGGAGTCACTGTGCACTTACTCCTCATGTAGGATCTTTGTCCCTAGTGTGCTGTACATTGAGATTTAATGCTATAACGAGTACTCAAACAATATATTTCACTTTGTGTTTCTATGTGGGTGCAAACTGTTGAAATCTTTACTTAATATATGCTGATCTTCTGTATATAAATGAATTGCAAATGAGTCTTGATGTGAATGGAAGGGGAGAGGGAGTGGTAAGGGGGAGGGTTGAGGGTGGGAGGGACATTATGGGGGGAAGCCATTGTAATCCATAAGCTGTACTTTGGAAATTTATATTCATTAAATAAAAGTTAAAAAAAAGAAAATTACATAACCCTAAAAAAAGAAATAGAAGAGGAAAAAAAATTTAAATGTCAAAATATTTAACCAAACCAAATGTCTAATATCGTGTTACAGATTTTTACTTTTTCTTGACCTAGGAATATTTAGTGTTTGATATATAATGATACCATCATGAAAATAATGATGACTTTGAATGAATTTTATATGTCAGGTATTGTTCTATACATTTCACAGATTTCCCCTATTTACTTATATCCATGACTCTTCACAGTAAACTCATAAAATGACTGCATAAAATAATAGTACTATCATCACTTTATAAGTGAAGAATGTATTACCTGTTCTTTTACTCACTAGGATTAGTTCTTACAGAATTAAAAAAATATGTTAGGGCCGTTGCTTTACTTATGAATTATATATTATATTATATATAGATATAACAAAACAATTATAAATTTATTTCAACTTTATTGAAATTAGAAAGAAATAAAAGAGACACATAGGAAGCATTTTTTCTTTGAAAGGAATAAACCTGTCATTTAAAAATAAGGAAGTCTGAATCACATGGGATCTTGCTGTCATAGTCATCATCCACATCCACAGTGGGGTGAGATTCTAGAAGGCAGCTTCTTTACTGTGTGGCTCCTAAGGCAAGTCAGGCTCACTTGCTCTCCACCTTAACTAACTGGGGGAACACTGGACACATAGGAAGTATAAAACAGCAAAATGTTTGCAGCATACAGATTCTCACATACTTTTTGGACCAGCCATTTTTCAGTCTAGGTGAGGGCCAGAGTTCTATGGCCTCATAAAAGAATTTGGTTAGGATTTCAATATGGCTGAATAGAAGAAAGCCATGTCAATTTTCAATAGGGGAACGTAGCAAAATAAAATAAAATAAAATAAAATAAAATAAAATAAAATAAAATGGAGGAGGTGCATTCCAGGGGACAATTGGAGAGCTATTTGCAGTGGAAATTCTACAGAAAAAAGAATGTCTTGGAGCAGTTTATAGAGTACTGATGCCCAGAAGCATGTGAGGACAGCATCCATAACTCCCATAGCTGGAAGCAGGAGCAAACACCAGGTTCTGTGAACCAGGTAAGGGCAGACTGCTGCAACTGGAGCAACAGGTGACATTGCCCATGGGAGAGCCTTGCAAACCACATTGTCTTTGAGACAGGACTAGAGCCCCAGTGACGGGAAGGGTAGCCCATAATACAGTGAAGGAAAACGAATTTCTTTCTCCCCATCCTCCCTTCAGTGCACCTGGCAACCAGAAGGGAGAAAGCATCATTTTTTTAGAAATTTGTTTTATTTATTTGAAAGGCATCACTACAGAAAGAGAGACTGAGACAGAGACAGACGTCTTCCATCTGCTGGTTCCCTTCCACAATGACTGCAACAGCTGGGGCTGGACCAGGCTGAAGCCAGGAGCCAGGAGCTTCTTTTCTATCTCCCAAGTGGGTGCAGGGGACCAAGCACATGGGCCACCCTCCAGTGCCTTCTCAGGCAAACCATCAGGGAACTAGATTGGAAGTGGAACAGCCAGGACTCAAAACAGGTGCTCACATGGGATGCTAGCACTACAGGTAGCAGCCTAACTTGCAATACTACAGTGCCAGCACCAGAAGGTGACATATTTTCACATGTTTTTCACTCACACCCAGGGGATTTTAGCAGAGTAAAATAATGCATTTCTCATTGTCTTTGAGTTGGCTGGGAGAGTGGAAATGGGACTGGGAACCCTCTTATGATTTAGAGGTGCTACTATTCTCTCAACCTTTCATAGGCTCCAGGGCTCAAACTGCCAAGGTTTAGCACACACAGGTAATTGGTTCTGGAAATGATTCTGTTCTCTTCATGGATGGAGCAGGTTTACGGGGTGGAAAGGGGATTCTTTGCACTACATAACAGTGGGAGCCTTGCATGCTATGACTGTGGCAATCCTGTGACTGCTCAATGAGGCATGAGATATAGTTGGATCTCTGGGAAAGTACTGTATCTTATTTCAGAGGTTCAGAGGTCCCAGACTGCCTGGGGTGGGTCATTGTAGAGTGTTCCATGACTACAATGAGGACTGCACAGATATTATGTGCAGTTCACGTGCTAGCATGGGTGAGGGTTGTAGCCACTGTGAGCTAACCCTGAGCATTTATCACCTTGGAAGAAAGATGAGGTTGTAATTATTACAACAAATGTGGTCATACCCTCCCTCTGCTGACAATAGAGGAGATCTATCATACCCATCTTCAGAGTCCCCCTGAATTCTCACCCCACACTTGAGCACTGACCAGAGTTCACCTTGAGCACTGACCAGCTCCAGCCAGCGCATGCCACTATGTATTCACTAAAGGAACAGAAAATCCACTAAGCCACAGAGACATAGTTCAAAGATAAAATCCATCAGTGGAGAAAACCAGTATTTCCACCAATGCCTGAACATAAGTGCAAAAATACCAAGAAACAAGAACAAGGAAGACAACATGACACATCCAAAGGAACACAACAAAACTTCAATATTAGAATATGAAGATGAAGAGATTGTAATGCTTGAAAAGGAATTCAAAAGAATGAGCATAGGATTACTCAGAAGCAATGAGGAGCAAATTCATGAGTTACAGAAATTCATATTAGAGATGAATGAAAAGTTTTCTCATGAGATTGAGTTTCTGAAGAGAACTCAAACTAAAATATTAGAAATGAAGAATTCAATATGTCAAATAAAAAATACAGTGTAAAGCTTTAACAACAGACTTGGTGAGGCAGAAGACAGGGTTTCCAAGCTATAAGACAAATCTTTGGAAATATCTCAGTCAGACTGTAGAAGAAGAAAAAGAAGAATGAGGAAGAGGAGGAGGAGGAGGAGGAGGAGAAAGAAGAAGAAGAAGAAGAAGAAGAAGAAGAAGAAGAAGAAGAAGAAGAAGAAGAAGAAGAAGAAGAAGAAGAAAAATAGTGTTGGAGATTTATGGGATACTATCACATGATCCAACATATGGGTCTTTGGATTTCTTGGGATGAAAATGTGGAATGAGAGAATGTATTAGAAGGCCTATTCACTGAAATAATCACAGAAAACATCCCTAATTTGGAAAAGAAAATGACTTCCAAGTAAAGGAAGCACATAAAGTGCCCAATAGACATACTGGAAAATATTTTCACCACAAGACATTATAGTAAAATTTCAACATTAAAACATATAGAAAAGATTCTAATGTATGTATGAGAGAAATGCCAAACTGCCAGATTATCTTCAGAGGATCTTCAATTAGACTCACATCTGAATTCTCAGCAGAAATCCTACAAGTTAAGAGAGAATGGAGAGACATAATCCAAGTCTTAAAAGAAAAAAAAATAGTCTGCAAAGCTATAACTTATTAATGAAGGTGAAATAAAAGCCTTCCATAGCAAACAGAAATTGAAAGAATTT
The DNA here is from genome assembly GCF_964237555.1 of Oryctolagus cuniculus. Lineage (NCBI taxonomy): Eukaryota > Metazoa > Chordata > Mammalia > Lagomorpha > Leporidae > Oryctolagus > Oryctolagus cuniculus. The sequence continues at coordinate 27,215,739 of NC_091436.1, forward strand.
TCCCAGCATTACAAAATATGCTTAAGGAAGTGCTATACATGGAAACATAGAAAGATAGCCATCATTATGAAATAATGTGAAAGCAGAAAATCTCCTAGTGAAGGCACAATGGATACCCACAGCAATCAATAGGAATATTTATGAAAAAAAAAATGGCAGGACCAAGTCATTACTTATCAATAATAACCTTGAATGTGACTGGGCTGAATTCCATAATTAAAAGATAAAGAATGGCAGGATGGATTAAAAACAAGACTTATGTATTTGTTTCCTACAAGAAACAAACATCACTGTTAGATATAAGCAGACTGAAAGGGAAAGGATGGATAGATACTCTTTGCTAACAGAAACCATAAATGAGCAGGTATAGCCATTCTAATATGAGACAAAATGGACTGGATAACAGTATGATAACTGTAGACTGTATAATGACTGTAACAGAGAACAGATTAAAGGATCAATTCAACAGGAAAATGTGAGGATTATAAGTATAAATGCACCCAATTGCAGGATACTTGGCTATTCAAAACAAATGTTAATTGATCTAAAGGGAGACATGGGCTCCAAAGCAATAGTAATAGGGGTTGTCAACACCTCACTTTCATCAGTGGGCAAATCAACTAGACAGAAAATCAACAAATAGCAGAGCTAATCTGCTTTGGACCGAATAGATATAACTGATATTTAAAGAACATCACATCCTGCAGTTGCAGAATACACATTCTATTCATCAGTGCATGGAAGTTTCCCTAGGATAGACCATATGCTAGGCCATAATGCAAGTCTCAGCAAATTAAAAAATGAAATCATACTAGGGGTCTTTTCTAATTGTAATGGAATGAAACTGGAAATTAACAACTCAGTAATCTTTGGAACATATGCAAACAAATGGAGACTGAACATCATGCTCCAGAATGAACAATGGATCATAGGAGAAATAAAAAAATAATGGAAACAAATGAAGATGACAATACAATATATCAAAACGTGTTGGATACACCAAAATCAGTGTTGGGGGGGAGTTTATAGCAATTGGTGACTACATATAGAAATTGTAAAGGCATCAAAGAAATGAGCTATCGGCCGGCGCCGCGGCTCACTAGGCTAATCCTCCGCCTAGCGGCGCCGGCACACCGGGTTCTAGTCCCAGTCGGGGCGCCAGATTCTGTCCTGGTTGCCCCTCTTCCAGGCCAGCTCTCTGCTGTGGCCAGGGAGTGCAGTGGAGGATGGCCCAGGTGCTTGGGCCCTGCACCTCATGGGAGACCAGGAAAAGCACCTGGCTGCTGCTCCTGCCATCGGATCAGTGCGGTGCGCCGGCCGCAGCGCGCCGGCCGCGGCGGCCATTGGAGGGTGAACCAACGGCAAAGGAAGACCTTTCTCTCTGTCTCTCTCTCTCTCACTGTCCACTCTGCCTGTCAAAAAAAAAAAAAAAAAAAAAAAAAAAAAGAAATGAGCTATCAATGCACCTCAATGATGTAGAAAAACAACAGCAAACCAAACCCAAAATTAGGAGGAGGAAATAAAAAGCAAAATTCCAGAATAAAGAAATTGAAGCAAAAAAAAAAAATACAAAAGATGAGTGAAACATAGAGCTGTTTTTTGAAAAAGTAAATAAAATTGATATATCATTGGCTCAACCAACCAAAAAAGAGATAAAAGACCCAAATCCAAATGCCTTAAGGGCTGATTTTGAGTCCAGAGTGCTGTTTAGGACATGTGCCATTCTATGAGTCTGCTGTGTATCCTGCTTCCCATGTTGGATTGTTCTCTCCCTTTTTCATTCTATCAGTTAGTATTTGCAGACACTACTCTTTTTTATGTGATCCCTTTGACTCTTAGCCCTATCATTATGATCCATTGTGAACAGAAATTGATCACTTGAACTAGTGAGATGGCATTGGTACCAACTTGATGGGATTGAATTGGAATCCCCTGGCATGTTTCTAACTCTAACATTTGGGCAAGTCCGATTGAGCATGTCCCAAATTGTACATCTCTTCCCTCTCTTATTCCCACTCTTATATTTAACAGGGATCACTTTTCAGTTAAGTTGCAACACTTAAGAATAATTGTGTATTAATTACAGAGTTCAACCAATAGTATTAAGTAGAACAAAAAAATACTAAAAGGAATAAAGTATTAAGTTGTTCATCAACAGTCAGGGCAAGGGCTGATCAAGTCACCGTTTCTCATAGTGTCCATTTCACTTCAACAGGTTTCCTTTTTGGTACTCGATTAGTTGTCACCAATCAGAGAGAAAATATGATATTTGTCCCTTTTGGATTGGCTTATTTCACTCAGCATGATGTTTTCCAGCTTCCTCCATTTTGTTGCAAATGACTGGATTTCACTGTTTTTTACTGCTGTGTAGTATTCTATAGAGTACATATTCCATAATTTCTTTATCCAGTCTTCTGTTGATGGGCATTTACGTTGATTCCAGGTCTTAGCTATTATGAATTCAGCTGCAATAAACATTAAGGTGCAGACAGCTTTTTTTGTTTGCCAATTTAATTTCCTTTGGGTAAATTCTAAGGAGTTGGATGGCTGGGTTGTGTGGTAAGGATATGGAAAGCCAAGACACTCTGGCAAAAATATGACCTAAATGAAAGATCTCTGTGAGTGAGATCCCAGTGGAAAGAACAGGTCATCAAAGACGGAGGTACCTTTCTCTGAAGAGAGGAGAAAACTTCCACTTTGACTAGCAAAATTGTCCTTGACAAGTGAAGGAGAAACTAAAATAATCTCAGAATGACACAATCTATATAGTTCATTCCTGGGAGGCTTGCACGAGAAGAAATGGTAAAGGGATAAATGATGTAGTGTGAAGCAAAAAAATACAAGATAGTAACTGAAAGCAGTGTGCAAATATCTCTGGTTAAGTAAATATACAGCTAAATACAAAAGTGAATATCATTGTGTTTTTGACTTTTAACTTCTCTTTTTCTCCTATATGATTAAATGATAGATGTATAAATAGTAAAGATAAATCTGTGTTAATGGAAACACAGTATATTAAAAAAATTAAAAAAAACCCCAAATCAATAAAAACAGGAATGAAAAAGGATATCTAACAATAGATAGCACAGAAATCAAAGGAAACATCAAGAATTACTACAAACAGCTAAGTGCCAACAAATTAGAAGAAATGGATAGATTCTTGGACACATATAATCTACCAATGTTGAGGCAGGATGACATTGAAAACCTAAACACCAATAACCAAGATGGAGAATTAATCATTAATAAGCCCCCTCCCTCCAGCAAAGAAAAGTTCAGAGTAGAATAGCTTCACTGCTGAATTCTAGTAGCATTTTAAAGAAAAACTATTTTATTTTTTTCTCAACCAGTTCAAGACTACTGAAATGGAGGAAATCCTCCCAATTCCTTCTATGAGGCCAGCATTACTTTAATTCCAAAGCCAGGAAAAGATACTACAAAGAAAGGAAACTATAGACCAATATTACTAATGAACACAGACACAAAAATCTTCAAAAATAATACTAACTAATAAAATTCAACGGCACATCAGAAAGATTATTCAATCAGACCAAGTAGGATTTATCTCTGTTATATAGGAATGGTTCAACATAAGTAAATTAATAAATGTGATACATCACATTAACAAAATGAAGAATAAAAACCACATGATCATCTTAATAGATGCAGAGAAAGCATTTGAAAAAACACCACAACCTTTAATAACAAAAACCTTAAGCAAATTGGTATGGAAAGAGCATTCCTCGACACAATCAAGGCAATATACGACAAACCCACAACCTGCATCTTATTGAATGGAGAAAAGTTGGCAACATTTTCACTAAGATCTGGAACCAGACAAGGATGCTCACTTTCACCAGTGTAATTCAATATAGTCCTGGAAGTTTTAGCCAGAGCCATTAGGCAAGAGAAAAAAATCAAAAGGATGCAAATTAGAAAGTATAAAGTCAATTTATTCCTGTTTGCAGATGACATTTTTCTGTTTATAGGAGAATCAAAAGACTCCACTAAGATTATTGCAACTCACAAGGGTGTTTGTTAAAGTTTCAGGATACAAATTTAACACACAAAAATCAATAGCCTTGATACACACAGACAATGCCATGATTGAGAAATAACTTACAAGTTCAGCCCCAGTCACAATAGCTAAAAAAATTTACATACCTTGGAATAAATTTAACTAAGGAAGTCAAAGCTCTCTATGATGAAAAATACAAAACATTATAGAGAGAAACAGAAAGATAAAAAATGAAAAAACAGAAAAATCTTTCATGTTTGTTGATTGGAATAACTGATATCATCAAAATATCCATACTTCTGATAGCAATTACAGATTCAATGCAATCCCAATCAAAATACCAATGACATTCTTCTCATATTTTAGAAAAAAATGATGCTAAAATTCATGTAGAAACACAAGAGACCTAGAGTAGCTAAAGCAATCTTAAACAACAAAAACAAAGCAGGAGGCATCAAATTAGCAGATTTCAAGACATACTACATGGCAGCTAGAATCAAAAAACAATGTGGGGCTGGTGCCGCGGCTCTCTAGGCTAATCCTCTGCCTTGCGGCACCGGCACACCAGGTTCTAGGCCCGGTCGGGGTGCAGGATTCTGTCCCAGTTGCCCCTCTTCCAGGCCAGCTCTCTGCTGTGGCCAGGGAAGGCAGTGGAGGATGGCCCAAGTCCTTGGGCCCTGCACCCCATGGGAGACTAGGATAAGTACCTGGCTCCTGCCATCAGATCAGTGTGGTGCACCGGCTACCATGTGCCGGCCACGACAGGCATTGGAGGGTGAACCAACGGCAAAGGAAGACCTTTCTCTCTGTCTCTCTCTCTCACTGTCCACTCTGCCTGTCAAAAAAAAAATAGATTGAAAAAAATACAATGTGGTACAGTCACAAAATACATAGGCATGCATGCTGATGGAATCGACTAGATTCCACGGAAATCAATCCTTGTATCTACAACCAACTAATCTTGGACAAAGGAATTAAAATCAATCTCTGGAGCAATGGTAGTCTCTTAAACAAACAGTGCTGGGAAAATTGGATCCCCACATGCAGAAGTTTGAAACAAAACAACCTACCATACAACTTACACAAAAATCAAATCAAAATGGGTCAAGGATCTAATCTTTGAATTTTAATATCAAATCTTTAGTGGAGACCTTTGGGGAAACTGCAAAATATTGGCATAGGCAAAGATTTCTTCTAAAAGATCCTGGAAGCACAAGCAATGAAAGCAAAAATAGACAAATGCAACTGCATCAAGCTAAGAAATTTCTGCACTGCAAAAGAAACACTGAACAAAAGGAAGAAGCAGTCAACAGAATGGCAGAAAATATCCACATATCATGTAACTCAGAAAAGATTAATATCCATAATCTGTAAAGAGCTCAAGAGCCTCAACAGCAACCAAACAATCCAGTTAAGAAATGGGCAAAGAATTTGAACAGGCATTTTTCAAAAGTGGAAATTGAAATGGCCAACAGACAGATGAAAAAATACTCAGGATCATTAGCCATCAGGGAAATACAAAACAAAAACACAATGAGGTTTCACTTCACCCCAGTTAGAATAGTTATTATCCAAAAAATCAAAAAGCAATAAATGCTGGTGAGGTTGTTGGGAAAAGGTAGCCTAATCCACTGTGTGAGAAGGTAAACTACTACAGGCATTGTGGAAGACAACTTGTAGATACCTCAGAAATCTGAAAATGGATTTACCATATGACCCAGACATCCCACTTCTTGGAAATTATCTTAATGGAATCAAATCAGCTTATGGAAGAGTTATCTGTAACCCTTGTTCATTGCAGCTAAGATATGCAATCAACTCTTATACTCCTGGACCAATGACTGGAATAAGATAATGTGCTACATATACACTGTGTAGTTCATTGAAAGAGAGCAGGAATGACTACTTGACTAAAAACCTGTATATGGGTGAAATGGCCATTTAAGCATTCAATTATTATTTAAAACCTTTATATTACAACTAAAGTAAGAACATCTTTGTTTATTACTTGTTAAAATTCTTTTATTATTATTATTTTTTTTGACAGGCAGAGTGGACAGTGAGAGAGAGAGACAGAGAGAAAGGTCTTCCTTTGCCATTGGTTCACCCTCCAATGGCCGCTGCAACTGGCACGCTGCGGCCAGCGCACCACGCTGATCTGATGGCGGGAGCCAGGTGCTTCTCCTGGTCTCCCATGGGGTGCAGGGCCCAAGGACTTGGGCCATCCTCCACTGCACTCCCTGGCCACAGCAGAGAGCTGGCCTGGAAGAGGGACAACCGGGTCAGAATCCAGCGCCCCGACCAGGACTAGAACCCGGTGTGCCAGCGCTGCAAGGGGGAGGATTAGCCTAGTGAGCCGGCGGCACCAGCCAACTTGTTAAAATTCTTACTCACTGAAGTGTTAAACCTTTTTAATGTAATGAAAATTTAAAATTTTATACTGAAATCTAAAAAAAAAAAAAAAAGGAAGGTAGAAGGAAGGAGGGTTACAGGGAGGAAGAGAGAAAGGGAATAGAATTATGTTCTTAGATTAGTATCCACAAATAAGAATGAATCTGCTAAATTAATTAAAATTAAGATGAAGATAAGGAAGTTTGGATCTTCTACATAAAGTTTACTTTCAATTATAAATTAAAATTTTAGGAGAGAACTTTTAAAAACCATCTTTTCATGATCATTTCCTTAATACAATTGCTATCTTGGAATTATTTTTCTTGTATATTTTTAAGTTAAGTGATTGTGTTTCTATAAATTGAAAGTCCAAATAAAATTGTATGAAAATTATAGGAACTATTTTCTCTTTCTCTATATTTATAAGTATGCCTATCTATTTGTTTGCCTATTATCTTTCTATCTAACTACCTATCAACCTATTTATAAATCTATATATGTGTCTATCATCTATCATCTATGCATCTTCATATCTATTCAAATGATAAACAGACAGATAAGTAAAAATAGAGAACAAAAATCACTCCTTTAGTAAACTGAATTTAGTAAATGTACAAAAGAATGTTAAAATTTATAGCAAAAAAAAATAAAATCCCAAAACATTGAATGCCAAAACTAGTGTGTGGCCAGCGCCGCGGCTCACTAGGCTAATCCTCCGCCTTGCGGTGCTGGCACACCGGGTTCTAGTCCCGGTCGGGGTCCTGGATTCTGTCCCAGTTGCCCCTCTTCCAGGCCAGCTCTCTGTTATGGCCCGGGAATGCAGTGGAAGATGGCCCATGTCCTTGGGCCCTGCACCCCATGGGATACCAGGAGAAGCACCTGGCTCCTGGCTTCGGATCAGCACAATGCGCTGGCCGTAGTGCGCCGGCCGCGGCGGCCACTGGAGAGTGAACCAACGGCAAAAAGGAAGAACTTTCTCTCTGTCTCTCTCTCTCTCTCACTGTCCACTCTGCCTGTCAAAAAACAAACAAACAAACAAAAAATTAGTGTGTGAAATTTTGATAAGGAATAATATGGAACATGTAAATAGAATTTCAAAGTGTCCCTTCACAATATACTTATTGATTACAAATGGGAAATTTGATTGTAACAGCGGATAAACTTTGTGATCTGGCCTTTATCAAATTACCTTATGTTTAACCAAGTATTCAAAATTAACTTTGCTAATAAGAGGATAAACTGTCATCATGAGCCTTCTCAAACGACACATTGAGAAGAATTCATTCTTATTTCTTTGCTCCTTCGCCAAAAATATGAATGACACATTCTAAACATGGGGGAACTTGAGATAACCCATAAAATAATTAGTTTGTTTCCTTAATAATACCAAAAATGAAAAATGATAAAGAAAGGCTGAGACACTGACTCTTACTAAAGCAGTTAATAGGGCACAAATTTAACCTTATAAGTGGAACTAGACTGCATTACAAATAAGAAAAACCATATATAAAGGAATTTGCTGGTCTGGTGGGGAAATTTTGATACGAATTGTTAGTACTAAATAGTTTTGATAATGACATTACATTACCTGGCTCCTTGTTCTTTCAAATACACTTTGAAGTATTTGTGAACAAATGGACAAAATGTTCTAAAACTGATTAGAATGCATGCTTAGGAATAAATACATAGATCGCACAGATAGACAGATATAGAAATAGAGAAATTACAGATCTAGAGCAAGAGAGGAGGGGGAATAGGCAAATAATAAAATAAATTGAGCACATTGTTAGGAAATGATGAATCTAAGTTAAGAATAAAACAGGCCGGTGATGTGGCTCACTAGGCTAATCCTCTGCTTGCACCGCAGGCACCCCAGGTGCTAGTCCCAGTCGGGGCGCCAGATTCTGTCCCAGTTGCTCCTCTTCCAGTCCAGCTCTCTGCTGTGGCCTGGGAGTGAAACGGAGGATGGCCTAAGTGCTTGGGCCCTGCACCCGCATGGGAGACCAGCACTTGGCTCCTGGCTTTGGATCAGCACGGTGCTCCAGCCGCAGCACGCCAGCCGCAGCGACCATTGGGGGGTGAACCAACTGTCCACTCTGCCTGTCAATAAATAAATAAATAAATAAATAGAATAAAATAATTGCTTTCAGTATTCTTATAAATTTCTGATGAATGCAGTCCCTTAGATAGTTTGAATCTCTGGATATATTACAACAAAGCAAGCTGTAAAGAAATTGAGTCATAAGCAGTAAGTAAGAATACTATTTGAAGAAATCTCTTTTTAAAAAGCTATCAATTTCTAATTTTGATGAAAACTGTAAACCCAAATATCAAAGTTGCAAGAAGTTTTAAAAAGTTTAGGTTATTCACAGATGAAGAACACTTTACCAGGTACACCATATTCAAATTCATGAAAAGCAAAACAAACAAACAAACAAAAAACACAAAAAAAAATGATAAAGAGAAAAGACTGCAAAGCATCCATAGGATAAAATAAATATTATCACAAAGGTAAAATAACCATTTGAATAAATGAACTCGTTTATTTTCAGAAATCAACAAACAAGGAAAAATGGCATCTTTAAAGTATTGATATGAAGTAACTATCAACTTGCACATTTTTAGAAAAATAAAAGCTGAGAAAATTTGTCTCCAGTAGAGTTGCACTGTTAAGAAGTGTTAAAACATCTTATTTGCTCTAAATGAAAAGAAAAGTCACATGGATACAGATTTCCACAAAGGAGTAATGCATGTTAAAAATTGTAACTATATGGGAAAATAAAAATGGCATGTTTTTGTAATCAATTTTGTTTGAGAAAGCAGACTAATAGTGATAACATTGGAGGCATATAAAGTTCCTTGGGGATTCTAAATGAACACAGTGCTATTAAAAGGTCGAATATACTTATGAACATTTGACAAACTCCGCTATAGATAACTGAATCTTTCTGTATCTAAATTATACATCAGTAGAGTTGATTTTTTTTTTTTTTTTTTTTTTTAGACAGGCAGAGTGGACAGTGAGAGAGAGAGACAGAGAGAAAGGTCTTCCTTTTGCAGTTGGTTCACCCTCCAATGGCCGCCGCGGCCGGTGCACCGCACTGATCCGAAGGCAGGAGCCAGGTGCTTCTCCTGGTCTCCCATGGGGTGCAGGGCCCAAGCACTTGGGCCATCCTCCACTGCCTTCCCGGGCCACAGCAGAGAGCTGGCCTGGAAGAGGGGCAACCGGGATAGAATCTGGCGCCCCAACCGGGACTAGAACCCAGTGTGCTGGCGCCGCTAGGTGGAGGATTAACCTATTGAGCCGAGGTGCTGGCCAGTAGAGTTGATTTTTAAGATGTATTTTATCAGCCAGCACCGCGGCTCAATAGGCTAATCTTCCACTTGCAGCCCCGGCACACCGGGTTCTATTTCCGGTTGGGGCGCCGGATTCTGTCCCAGTCGTTCCTCTTCCTGTTCAGCTCTCTGCTGTGGCCCGGGAAAGCAGTGGAGGATGGCCCAGGTCCTTGGGCCCTGCACCTGCATGGGAGACCAGGAGAAGCACCTGGCTTCGGATCAGCACGGTGGGCCGGCCACTGGAATAGAAAAGGAAGACCTTTCTCTCTGTCTCTCTCTCTCTCACTGTTCACTCTTCCTGTCAAAAAAAAAAAAAAAAGATTTATTTTATTTATTGAAAGAGTTATTAAGCTAGGTAGAGACAGAGAGAGAGGTCTTCCATCCACTGGTTCACTCCTCAGATGGTTGCAATGGCCGGATCTGCATTGATCTGAAGCCAGGAGCCAGGAGCTTCTTCCCAGTCTCCCACGTGGGTGCAGGGGCCCAAGAACTTGGGCCATCTTCTACTGCTATCCCAGGCCATAGCAGAGAGCTGGATTGGAGGAGGAGCAGTCGGGACTAGAACCGGCACCCATATGGGATGCTGGAGCTTCAGGCCAGGGTTTTAACCCGCTGTGCCAACCCCCAGTAGAATTGATTTTTAAAGTTGATTTTTTTCCAATTTTCAGGGAAAGACTTTAATAATGAAGAGGTTGTATTTTTGTTTGTTTTTTAGTAACAGGAATGTTTAAATGAAGGTAACAAAGTTTATGAGCATGCATAACTCTGTCAAAACAGCTCATTAAATACATAAAGTGAGTACATTTTGTACTCCTATATATTTTATTTACAGATAACTCAGTAAAGTTAATGATAAGCAATACTTTTAGGTATACTTTCCATTAGATGCCCTTACCATTTCAATGTTCTATCCTTGTATATTTTACCAGGGTTCTCATTTTACCATTAATTATAACATCTTAATTTCTATCTATACCTCTACCTTAATTTCAGTTTCTTTCTTACCTACTATTGTATACAAAGCCACAAAAAATTGCAATTAAACAATTTCTCTGCTATTTGGGTTTTCCATGAGAAAAAATTTAAGGACATCAAAAAGCTTCAAAAAGTTATTTCAAAAAAATTTTTATGGCAATTTTATATTCTCCTGAAATTGATGAAAATTACTTATTTATGATATCTTTTACTGTCCATTATTTCCAGTGCTTCCAAATTATATTATTACTAGTAATAGAGTAATAGCTATTTCAGTGTTTATATTTGCATATATTGATAATAGTGCAATTCTTTAAGAGGCTGCTGTGCTTGAACCAAATTCAGCATTGTGATTCTCAATGTCATAGTACAACCGAAACTTTTATAACTTTATACTTTATGCAATATACTGTAACAATATACCTAATAACAGACACCATTTGATTGTTTTATTATATTTTTAGAAATTTAAGAAGAAGGCTAGTGCCACGGCTCACTATGCTAATCCCCCGCCTGTAGCGCCTGCACAACTGGTTCTAGTAGCGGATGGGGCCCTGGATTCTGTCCCAGTTGCTCCTCGTCCAGTCCAGCTCTCTGCTGTGGCCCAGGAGGGCAGTGGAGGGTGGCCCAGGTCCTTGGGTCCTGCACCCGCATGGGACACCAGGAGGAAGCACCTGGCTCCTGACTTCGGATGGTCGCAGCGCTGGCTGCAGCGGCCATTGGGGGTGAACCAACAGAAGGAAGACCTTTCTCTCTGTCTCTCTCTCTCTCACTGTCTAACTCTGCCTGTCCAAAAATAAATAAATAAATAAATAAATTTAAGAAGAAAAATTTGAAAAATCTCAATATTAAATTTCTATTTTAAGTATGAAGTTGCATAAATTTATTTTGCAAATTGTGCTTTACATGTTTATTCATTCATTTATATTGTGAATTTTAAATTTAGAAGATTTGCTTCCCTTTTTATATTTTATGACTCTTTTTCAGTTTAATAATGATGTTTTTGGTTTAATTCTGAAATATTTTAATTACTCATGTTTTTATCTTATTACTTGCTTTTTGACACAGCGAATTTTCCCTTTGACTCCTCATTTCATATGCCCGACATGAGGGTATTTTCTTTTTACAAAGGACTGCAAAATCCCAGAATTGTTTATTTGTAATTCAGTCATAATCTTTTTAACCCTGATCCAAACGTGTTCATGTTCAATTCTTGGTTCACTTTCACCAACTATGAAATCATATGAGGATCAATGCATGGATGCACAGATAACCTGAACTCATTAATATATTTGCTCACTTCCATAGAACTTAGTGTTGATTGAATTTATTTTAGTTTTATGCTTCAATCTAGTTACCTATTGCTTTATAATAAAGCACCCTTAAAATTAGTAACTTAATCCCATAATGTATTATTGTCTCTCTCATTTCCATGGTTTGCCTGAACTCAGGAATCTTCTGCTTCCTTTGGAGCTCTCTCACACATAGAATCATTTGAAGACTCCTTCACACTTTATATCCAAGATGACTCACAGGACTGAAGAAGCCTCAGTCATCAGATGGGAGCTCAGCCATGCTCCTTTGTGGATATCATCATTTCTGTCCATTGACTATGAATATCATCAAGACAGATTTTAAAAGATACAGGATATAAATCCCTGCCTTCCAATTATGAGAGTAGCAAAATGTAGCCTCACTCTTTAATTGTAGAGGATATATCTTTTTAACTGTTGATTCCCACCTACGTCAATAGAATGGTGCTTGGATTCTCCAAAATTATATGTTAATATTGACTCTGGCTGGCACTGTGGCTCAACAGGCTAATCCTCTGCCTGCGGCGCCGGCACACCGGGTTCTAGCCCCGGTTGGGGCGCTGGATTCTGTCCCGGTTGCCCCTCTTCCAGGCCAGCTCTCTGCTGTGGCCCGGGAGTGCAGTGGAGGATGGCCCAAGTGCTTGGGCCGTGCACCCCATGGGAGACCAGGAGAAGCACCTGGCTCCTGCCATCGGATCAGCACGGTGCGCCGGCCGCAGCGCGCCGGTTGCAGCGGCCATTGGAGGGTGAACCAATGGCAAAGGAAGACCTTTCTCTTTGTCTCTCTCTCTCACTGTCTACTCTGCCTGTCCAAAAAAAAAAAAAAAAAAAAAAAAAAGAGAGAGAGAGAGAGAAAAAAATTAAAGTGACTCAGTTTTATAGTAGGTTATACTACCTCAAAGAGTTGTATGGATGTTTTATGGTCCCACATGAATATAATACTAAGGAAAGGCTCTTACTCTCATCTGTACCTTATTTTAAGAATATTTTTTCGCTACAGTTAGAGAAGAGAAAAAGTTGCATTTCCCTATGCTGCAAACCTTCTGATATCTGCTTACAAAGTCTATTTGAGATCATCTCTTATATTTAGTTTTCATTTTCTGCTGCTAAAAGGGCAGAGACCAAGTAGTCAACATATGATGTTCTCTGGAGGCCTCCTTGCCCAGTTCCAGAAATCCATTAGATGCATTTTCCATCTTCTAAATAACGTCATGTGAGAGTCTTTACCAAATATTTCATCACTACACAATACATGTCTCCAGTTTTTCATCCTCCTAGAACGGTCCCCTTGATATTTTTCCAATCTCTTCTAAGCATTTTCTCTGGACTTACTGCCTGTTAAAGAGGCAATGGCAGACAATTTAGGATTTTTACAATGGCAATGCCTCTTTTCTAGTTTCAATTTTATCTATCAATTAACTTGGACTATAGAAAGTATTATATTATAAGCAACCAGAAAAACCCAAGGACATAACATGATAATCATTATTCAGTTCCTTACTTTGTAAAAAGCAGGAGGCTAGGCTTCATTTCAGCTGGTTTTGTTCTTTGCACCACTAAATTTGTCATGTTCTTCTCACAATGAATGCAGAAACGTTGCATGCATATTTTGACAGGCTTTGATAAAATTAATTTCATTATTATTTGGGTGAAATATGCCACAAAGAAATACAAAGTGGAGTCAAGGAACAGCAAATTAGAGTCCCCTCTTCAGGGAGAGGGACTACCAAGGGAGTGAGTAAATAATTCAATACAATCTAAGACAACTATCAACTTCCCTGCTTAGCTTTTGCAGGTTTGCTTAATTTTCTGCTTACATTGAATTTATCATTGTTTGATAATTTTTTACGGACAAATGTGCTTTGGAAACAAGCAAGATGACGTCAGAGAGATATGTATTTTTAAGATAATATAGATAAGAATTAACAAGTGATTAGCATATTTTTCTCACTTTCTGAGGTTAGCGCTTTCTGGATGTTATTATATATTTTTGTCAAATTTTTCTTCTACATAAATTATGAGTTCTCTAATCAGGGTAGAATGAGTTAATGTATGTAAAAAGCAAAAGATTATGTTGTGTGTGTAGTAAATGCAAAGTTCAGCAATGATCCATCCGAAGAGATATTTTAATTGATAGTTCAATGGTAAAAAATATATCAGCTGAGGAGACATGTTCTGGAACACTCTGTAAAGCAATATAAAACTTCTAAGATAAAAAAAGATCTTGATGCACTTAAGCAGCAAGATGAAAGTCAAGATGTTATCATTCATTCATATGAGCACTTTAAGCTTTTCTTTAATGTGAATAAAGACAAATGTTTCATTGCCAGACTTGCTATTTTAACAGGATTTTTAAAAATCTTCTGGTTTTAATTTCTGTGAACTATATTTATTTTGTTGCCTTCCCTCTCTTTAATACATATCATTTTGAATCTCAGAATAATAATATTTTCCTTACTATGTCATTGTTTCCCAGTTTCAATCAAAACGAAAACATTATTCTTCATGTCCCCCACTGCTTTTGTCTGTTTGGGCAGCTATAGCAAAATATCTTGGACCAGATAATCTATAAAAAATATAAATTTATTGCTCACAGTTCTGGAGGCTATGAAGTCCAAGATCAAGGAGGCAGAAAATTTGGTGCCTATTGAGAGCTGGCTCTGTGCTTCATAGATGGTGCCTTCTTTAAATTTTCACATTATGAGTACTCTAATCCCAATCCTGAGAGTTTTGTTCTACTTACATCCTTAATCCCCATCTCTTAATGCCATCATATTGAAGAGTAGATTTCAATGTATGACTTTTTGGAAAATATCAACATTCACCATAGCACCCACACAAATGCCTCTTGGATTTTTCTGTATTTTCTCAGCATGCTACCTAATTTACCCATTCAGTCCACAGATTTCATGATTCTTGTTATGAGGTATCTAAAATGCTCTTTTCTTTCTCTCAGCTTCATCATCTATGATAATAATATAGGGATTATTTCATGCATATTCTGTCTATAGTCCATTTTAGTCAATATCTAAGCAGACATTAGAACACTACTTGTTAGGTTTTTTGTCCTTGTAGAGCAATTGTCAATCCCTGGGTGCTACCCATATTCTTTCCTACATGACATTTCCATTGATATTAGTTAGGAGAAGAAAGCAAAAGGAAAGAGATAGAAGATTTGAATGATCTTCAGGACTTCCACTAAGAATTCTTTAAGAAGGGGAAGTACTGTGGCACATCAGAATAAGCTGCCACTTGGGATGCTGAATCCATTACCTTAGTGCTGTCATGTGTGCTCGATACTCCACTTCCAATTGGCTATTTCTACTAACGCACAGTGTGGGAGGCAGTAGATAATGTTTCAAGTGCTTAAACCCCTGCCACCCACCAAGGGAGAACTAGATGGAGCTCCAGTCTCCGGGCTTCTGCCTAGCAAAATTCTGGTTATTGCAAACATTTGGAGAAAAACCAGCAGATGGAAAGTATCTCTGTTTCACTCTACCCCCGTCCTGTCATTCTGCCTTTCAAATAGGTGAAAATATATAAGGATTTTAAAAAGCATTTTTCTCTTAATGTTTACAGTAAGGAAGAAGGAGAGAGGAAGAGAAGGAGACTGGGAAGTATCGTGGGCTTAAAATTTTATATACAAAATATATAAAAGCAGTTTTCTTTATATAAATAAAATTTTTAAAAGGGCTATTTATCATTATTGGTATTTTTGTGTTTCCCATAAAAAAGAAGGAAAATAAATTCAAATATTGCCATTAAAGAAAAATGTATTGATACATGAATCCTGAACAGAATTGAAAAATACAGAGTTTACTTATTTTATTCTTTGTCCATTTATATGAAAATGAGCATTTTCTAAAGTGGTTGATTTTAGTTTTCTATTCATTGGATAAAAATGATTAAAATGTGGTAATTATGGCTTTCCTGATTTATTTCCATATACTAGTTTCATAGTAAACTCAAGAAGCAGTCATATGGGCTTGCTTAACTTTCAGGTTTGGCAATGATTAAGTTTTGTTTTAAATAATTAAGTCTTTTGGTCCTTGCCAAAGCATATTTTAATTAAATTTATATCAACAAAGACAATACAACATAAAATAATATTACAGTGGATTGAATGTTCACTACCTTCTATAGTGTTTAGATAGGGATAATTAAACCTGGCATATTTATTAAAGAAAAAATCATTTTAAGATGACTCTTAAATGAATTCATTTGGTAGTAAAATATTTTGCATTAAATATTTAAAACAGCTTATGAATATATTTTATTCTCTCAAATATACTAATGAATTTTTAATGTAAAACAAATGTTCTATCTTATGTCTTTTTTTCAATGCAGTATGTGTGTGTGTGCATATTTTAGTCCATTTTTTACTAATGTTAAAGTTTACTTTGACAGAGTCGTTTTATAACTCATAAAAGAACTTATGGTGGACTGATGATTTTTTACATAAAGATAAAACGCCGAATCCCAACTTCTCCAACTTTAAGTGTAAGTGAGGGGAGGATTTGAAAACAGGCTCTGATATCTTTACAGGCAAATGTCCAGGAACCTCATATCTCCAAATGCTCTGTGTTCAGTAGAAATCCCACCTGCTTTACAGATCTAGACACTGAAGTGAAATTTTCATCTCAGTGCATAAGGCTCAATTTCTATAAAATAGAAATCACATAAAGAGTACATGAAGTATCGGGACAAACTCTAAATGACATTTCAGAATACAATCAAGAATTAGTCTATTTCCGTGCAAACTTTTTGAACTACACAGAGAGAGCTCTTCCATTAGACCATACTTTAGGAGACTGACCCAGACAACATGGGTCAGCTTTTCATTAAGATGGTCCTTTGTGATTCTATTGATCATGTCTGTCTTCTCTCATTTGCTCTCAATACTTTAAATCAATTTTGTTTATTTATTTTATATTTTGTAAATTGCTCCAACAACTGCACATTCATTTTTCCTTCACAAAATTCTCTGTTTTTTTTAGGAATTGTACTCTATTCTGTTAAAAAATATATTGATATTAATATTGATTACAGGCAAATGATAAATAAAAGACCAAATCTCTTTGTTTCTCCTTTTCTTGGCCTTTAACACAATAAATTTTACTAAACATCTATTACTTTATAAACTGAAATAGCATTAGCATTTGTTTTTGGAAATCAATTGTTATGTTTACAAGTGAATATGTGTGTTTTATATTTTTCTAATTTTCACACTGCTTACCTAGAAAATTCTAAGATAGCTTTGCATGTATGGTCCATACACTGGATATTTCTGCAGAAAATATCAGATTTTAAAATTTATAACTAAACTATATCTAATTTTGCAGTTGGCACATTGTTAAGAAAATGCCTAAGCTGCAACCATGAGAGGGATATACAAACAATCTTCTGATTCTGATCACATAGACCGCAATTACTACTGGACATTGTAATAAATATGCCTTCAGTTGTAAGCAATACTCATATTTAGTTCTTGTTGTGTGTGTGTGTGTGTGTGTGAGAGAGAGAGAGAGAGAGAGAGAGAGAGAAACTTTGATCTATTGACACACTCCTTAAATTGCCACAGCAGGTGAAACTAGGATTGAAGAACTCTTTCTGTGTCTTCCACATAGTTGGTAATAGGAACTCAGTACTTGACCTGCTACTCCCCAGATTTATTTGTAGGGAACTGGATCAGAAGGGTGCAGTCCACAGGACTATAAAGAGCATTGTATTATGGAACGTGTATAATCATAATCTCATTTCTTTTCTGAAAACTCCAATATATATCCAGATTGCTCCTCCTAAATTGCAGTTTCAGATATGCAACTATTTACTCATCATCTCTGTTTGCATTTTAAAATAGAGATTTCCACCCTATATGTCCATAAGAGAACTCTTGATCTTCACCCACATTTACTTCTTCCTTACTCTTAATCTTTACCATCAATGATAACCTCTTCCTTGCAGTTTTAAAGATTAAATTCTTGGAGTTAGTCCCTTCACTTCTGTTTTCTTCTTATATTCCAAATACATTTCTTTAGGACCTACTGAAAGGTAATTAAAGTAAATAGAATCCAGCTACTTCTTAAACTATCATTTCAGTCCAAGCAATTATATCTAATTTATTTTTGTTATTGTTTTTAATTTATTCTTTTAATGTTAAATTTTTTGTTTACCTATGGTGAACACTTTTCATGCAATTCATATATACAAATATAAGAGCATAATGATACTTCCCACCTTACCCTCTCTCCTGCCAAAGCTCCCACTCTTCCTCCTCTTTCTTTCCTTTTTTTCTTTCAATTTTTACAATGATATCCTCTCAGTTTATTTTATAATCACATGCTTAACCCTCCACTAAATAAATAACTCAACAAGTTGTAAGGAGAAAACCACTATTCCTTAAGAGTACAGACAAGGTGATAAACAACAAATCTTAAAATGTCAATTTAGCTCACATGCATTACATTTTTTTTGTACTCTGTATATTTGTCACAACAAATCAGGGAAAGCACAGTATCTGCTTTTTGGGGACTGGCTTATTTAGCTAAGCGTAATGGTTACTAGTCGCATACATTTTGTTGTGAAAAACACGATTTCCTTTTTACAGCTGAGTAGTATTCCATAGTGTATATATATTTCTCTAGTAGCTTCCAAATTTTTGTCCACACAATGTCATTTCTTAATGAGTTAGGCTCAGTGATCTTGCATTATCAGGATATTACCACTCTAGTTCAACGTCTTCCATGGGTAGTTAATTACCTAGCAGTATAATCAATCCAATGTTTTCACGAACACTTACGAGATCCTACACAGTGTTAACCATGTTCACGCATTTCCTTCAGTGTCTACTGTACTGGCAATTCCCCATGTCTGCAAGGCTCTTTCTGATATCTAAATGTTTTAATTCCTTAATTAGTTTAAATAATGACAAATTTCTCTATTTAAACTTCCCAAAATTTTACCCAATACTTGGAATAGTCCATAAACTATTCTACTTGATTTGTTCTGTTTGAGTTGTATATTTTCCTTCATTGCTACTTATGAAGATAATCATCTACCCCTCTAAAATTTAAACTCTGGAGCATTTATTGGACACAGTCATTAAGGCATGACAAGACACCAGCATCCCAAAATGGAATGCCTGAGTTTGAGTCCTGGCTTCACTTTTGCTCTAGTTTCTTGCCAATGTACACGATAGGAGGCATAGTGATGGTGCAAGTACTTTGGATTGAGTTCCTGGCTCAAATATTATTCCTGGCCAAGCTGTGGCTGTTGCAGGCATTTGGAGAGTGAACCACTGGATAGAAGATCACTTACTCTACCTTTCAAATAAAATAAAACTAATTAATTGGATTAAGTCATCAGTTAAAATAAATTTAAGTTTCAGCATGAAAATAATCTTGTTTTCTTTAAGGATTTATTTACTTAAAAGGCAGAGTTGCAGGAAGGAAATATATCTTCCATCTATTGCTTCACTCACCAAATGTCCATAATGGTGAGCGGTGGGACCGTCCAAGGCCAAGATTTGGGAGCTTCTTCTGGATTTCCCAAGTGAGTGGCAGATGCCCAAGCACTTGCATTATCCTCTGATGCGTTCCCAGGCAAATTAGCAGAAAGCTGGTTCAGAAGTGAAGCAGTCAGAAACCAGTGCTCATACGGAATGCTGGCATTGCAGGCGGCAGCTTAACCTACCATGCCACAGTGCTGGTCCCGGCAAGAAAAGAATTTTGAATCAGCATATTCATTGATATATTTGCAAAAGCCTAGATTTGGGACTAGCCTACATTATATGTATGGCTTCTAAAAGTTCATGGAAACAGAACACCTCTAATTAATGCATTTTTTCTACTTTGTTGTCTTCTTTGTTGAAAGCAATTGTGCACAAATTTCATGAGTTCATGTATTCAGCAGTACATAAAAGAGTTGTTAGCAGAGGGTAGATACTCAGAAAATACTTTTGAATGAAAGATACTTTATCAGCATTTAAAAATCAAGGGGTTCTATAGACATAGTTTATTTAATAACTCCCCATTTAACTGGATCAACATTTTCATATGCACAATTTTCTTTCATTCAGAAGAAAGAACATTCCTAAAATACTTCCTCTTACTATTCTTACTTCTAGTAAGTAACTTAATAAACTCACAGAGTTGAACAGGTTATGTATTACAGATAAACATTATTCCCATGGTGTCATCCCACCATGCCACAAAATTTTCAACCAATTGCTAGTTCCAGAACTTTTATTCCCAATATAGTTTGGATTTTGAATCCTCAATAACATGGAACATGATTTTAATGCAGTTACTTGTTTTACAAAGGGTCTTCAAAATTTAAAATGAATATGAATAATGAATATTAAAGTTACCTCAATAATTTGGAGGGATACCCTCCCTACATCACTTGTGTGGTGTGCTCACTGCAGGGTATGTTTCAATAAAGATCAATCCTTTCCTTTTATCTTTCTATTACATTTCCTGTCTTTACCAGCCTCTACTACTTTCCATTTTGCCTTCTGTCTTAGACACTTCCTTCCTGTCTCTGTGGGAAATACCCTGTCTCACCTCCATAAGTATAACAGCTCCAGCATTGCTTATCTCTGTTATTCTGCTTTGAATATCTATCTCCACCTCTCCCCTTCACTCCCTCAGCCAAGCTACAATGCCAGGAGAGTAAAACAAAGTTTATCAAAAATTATTCTAGACATAATATGAATATTTAATCCACTTGAATTTCTGTGGAATTGTACTGGAATTTTGCATTGGTGATGGCAAGGTTTAACAAAACTGGCTTTACTTTTTTTAAAAAGATTTTATTTATTTTTTGGAGGTAGAGTTACAGATAGTGAGAGGGAGAAACAGAGAACGGTCTTCCGTCCGTTGGTTCCCACCCCAATAGCCACAACAGTTGGAGCTGCGCTGATCCAAAACCAGGAGCCAGGTGCTTCTTCCTGGTCTCCCATATGGGTGCAGGGGCCCAAGGACTTGGGCCATCTTCTACTGCTATCCCAGGCCACAGCAGAGAGCTGGATTGGAAGAGGAACAGCCAGGACTAGAACCAACGCCCATTTGGGATGCCAGCGCGCAGATGGAGGATTAACCTACTGCACCACAGCGCTGGCCCCTGGCTTTGCTTTATAACAGCAAAATGTATGTCAGGAGATAACAGTTATTCAGGAAAGAAATACTGTTGAAAACGGCACAGTATCATGCTAAAGAATTTTTGAAAAAAAAAAAAGTTTAATTTTGAAGAGAATATCATGGGATGTTTCTCTAATGTTAAGAATTTAGCACCAAAGCTGAGTGTCTGGATAGTACTGTGAAACCAATCAGCTCAGATGGCCAAAATTGGGAAGGTTTTAAATTTGCTTTTTTCAATTTATTGATCAATCACTTCTCTTTTTACTAAGGACAAAATGTTTGTGACAACATTGGGAACAGAGACTCTGAATCGCCTTAGACAAAAACTAAACATTGATTGACCTGTTTGTTGAGCTACTGAAATTTTATTCTAGGCTAAAGATAAATATCTGCATTAAGACAGGATCGTGGAATTGAAGAGTGGGTTGATCTTTAGAGACTGCAGTGTCTATCATTGCTTATTTTAGTTGATATTGTGCAGAGAGTTGAAGATACATCTGCATAAAACTCTGGTGCAGACCATAGCCCAGCCATGTTGGTTTTTTTTTTTTTTTTTTTTTTTTTTTGTAGTCATGTAAACCTGATGCCTGTTACAGGGACCCATTTCACTCTCCAATTAATATTTGATGAATAAATGACCACATCATTTTTGGGTACAATCTAAGTTTTTGTAAAATAAAGCAGGTTGGCAAGCCATACATAACATAGATAGTTACTTTTATCACCAGGACCCTAATCACCATCATAAAAACAGCAGTAGATCAGGAGTCCTTAAGAATAATGAAAAGATTCTTTATCATTATTCTCTTTAGATTTAATATGGTGACTAATGTAGAGCCATGGCATTCGAGAGCATCCTAATATGTCACAACACTGAAAATTACCACGGCACTTTGAAGGCTTTGTTAAAAGGGAAGCAAATGTGACACTACACATTACTTATCCTCATGATTCCAGAATTGATTACCCAATCTGCGTACAGCCGATCCCTTCCTGTTAACATCCACAAGGATTTTTGCACAAAGTTGTTTCCTTGCTTGATGACACAGGCAGGCATGCCACCGGGAGCAGCTCATGGCTGCTGCCTTAATGCCTTGGTGGAGGAGCAGATCGGCTACTCTGAGATTTAAACATTGTAAGTGTCTTTCCTTTCCCTTCCCTTCCCTGATTTTAATTAGCATTGGTGATTCAGGGCTGACTACATTTTTCATCCAAGTTTTTCTTTCAACTCGCTGATCAATAACTCGTTAATGAAGCCAGCAACAGAAAACGAAGCATTCTTAAATGTCCACTACCACTCCCCAAAGCAAACAAATAAACAAGTCAGGAGCTGCAATGAAGAAATCATTCAGGCAGCTAAATCGTGCAGTTGCTATGAGGAAGATAATTGATTTAGCGAGGAGGGTGCTAGCATCCTTAAATATTAAAGTCGACACATAATACTTAAATTTTGCTTTAATAGGTATTAATGTTTTTATTATAACTTTCAATTTAGCTTTCATGAAATGTACAATTTTTAGAAGAGTTTTAAGCCTGTGTTTCATCTTTACAGCCATTTATTCAACCTCCAAATGGAGCCCTTTAGAAGACCATTACACCGGCTCTCCAAAGGAGCAGAGCAGTATGTAATGCAAATCCTCAGTATTCCTGCAGAAATGAGAGAAGGTCATTTGCACTTATGTGTCAGACATTTCAAAAATAAAGAAAAAACGTGGACGTCTCAGCTCACAGTTCTGGGCCCCGACCAGTAGGTGGCAGAAGCGTTCCTTCAACTCTTCCAGCTCTCCTGGTGTGGGCTGTAATTAGGTCAGTGTAAGTTAAAGTAGGGCTGAGAGATGAATAAAGTAGATTTTCTCCTCTGGAACACACTGCAGTTTAATTTCACTTCTTTCTACATTGTACGATGAAGGTGGATTTAACTTTTAAAGGTAAAGAGACAAACCTCTGCCAGGATAAATGAAAAGACTCAGGGAGGGCAACTGACACAAAACATGAAAGAAAGGAAATGCTTTCTGGCTGTTTCCTAATTTTGATATCCGGGGCATCATCAGAAATCATTTTCAAAGGTAAAATACCGTATGTATTATGTAAGGGGGGAGGTGATTTCTGAAATCTACAGGGGCATGCTTGCTGGGTGTTGATGTTAAAAATCTCCTCTACTGGTGGTTTTAAATAAAGCAATTTTATCCTTGAAGCTGTTTTTCTAATTTTGCCAGCAGCCAGAAGCATGTTAATCTGAGGGGAAAACTCCACACCCCAACACAAATTTCCCTTTCCTGCTGAGTGAGTCACTTAGGAGGGAAGTGGTCCTGAAGGTGAAAGTTGAACCTGGGCGTTGCACTGGGCGTTGTGTGTGAGGAGTTCTGGGAAGAACCGGGGCTCCTCAAAAACAGGGATTGTGCTAGACCTCGGAAGCAGCCGTGGTCGGCAGCAGGGCCACTGTTAGGTAGTTTCATCACCAAAGAGCATCAGGGGTCACTGTGGTCACTTGTGTGAGAGACGGTGAGGAAAGGAAAACACAGGAACATTTTTCCTTCCTTCATTTGCTGATCCTGGAATTAAATGTTAAGTGTCAAAAGAAAATTACGCAAATAAGATCTATGAACATAGTACAAACAGTAACGTTTCCTGATTCTAAATTCTCAGGAGTTTGAGAGCATTCAGCTAATTTGGATTTTGTGTCTTGGAATTACATGTCATATTACAGGTAATGCCAAACTCACAGAGGAGTCACCGGTTGTTGGCAGCATGATAAAAATGAGTGAATCCTTCTATAGTGGTAAATGAGAAAATAAGCTAAGTACATAACCCAAACCAGTGGATTAGATATAGGAAGATTCTCCAAACAACACTTGAATGTTCTAAAAAATGTTCTGACACTTCCTCAGCCTTGCCCAGGTACTAATATCCTTGTAATATGCAGTTTGTTCAAACATATTGAAACTGGAAACCCACCTGGTTAACAATACCTCCTGTTTGTGCAGGCTGTTTTCCATCTGTAGACACAGATGATATGACTACAGACTTTGTGTGCAATTCAGTGTTCTTATGTTTGCCTATGGAATCATAGTACAATCACATTAAAGCTATGTGCAAACATGGTACATGACTAAATTCTCCCTTCATGAAATGATGTGCTGGTTATATGTCAATATTATAAGAAAGGAATAGAGTGGGACATAGCAGAGGGAAAGGAGTCAAGGAAAAGAAGAACATAAAAAATAGACTCTTGAAATCTCGTTTCCAGGACATAATCACTATGTTGTAGTTTCTCATTCCAATTATACTAACAATATCATTTGTTGACAGATACTAGTCAGATACGAAACAACTAGACATGTTACGTTGCAATGAAATTGGAAACAGAAAACAGAGTCAATGATTTGTAATTCATAATGACAGTGCACGCACTGATCCCTGAGGTGTATCTCAGGAATCAGATAGATACTTTATTCTTGTATTGGAATTTGGAAACAAATTGTTGAAAAAAATCCTGTCAATCAAAATTTGCTGAAATGATGAGGTATAACCAAAAAGGTAAACAACCCCAAATATACACATTCACATTCAAACACACACACGTGCACAGGTTGGATTTTAATCGAAAATTTTATTATAAATCCTCATGTCCTTGCTTGAATTTTGTGAACTCAACTTTTTCATTTGTTTGTTTTAGAGTTTCAAATCGAATTTCAAAAGGTAAGTATTCTTGTTCATTTATGAAATGAGAATAATTAATCTTTTTAAAACAAAAACCACAATCTCATCAACTCTATAAATCTGAAATTAGAAGCAGTATGAACAATCATTGGATATAGACTAGACTTTTTTTTTTAAGATTATTTATTTGAGAGAGTTACAGGTAGAGAGAGAAAGAGAGAGAGAGAGAGAGAGAGAGAGAGGTCTTTCATCCACAGTTTCACTCCCCAATTGGCCACAATGGCCGGAGCTGTGCTGATCCGAAGCCAGGAGCCAGGAGCTTCTTCCAGGTCTCCCACATGGGTGCAGGGGCCCAAGGACTTGGACCATCTTGTACTGTTTTCCCAGGCCACAGCAGAGAACTGGATTGGAAGTGCAGCAGCTGGGACACTAACTGGTGCCCATATGGGGTGCTGGCACTGCAGGCGGCAGCCTTTACCCGCTATGCCACAGTGCCGGCCCCAGATAGACTAGGCCCTTGAGATTTGAGTACTGTTTGTCCTTAGCAGAGTTTGTGGACTCTCTTTCTTATAAATATTTAAGGTCCTTAAGATTTTAGTCATCATTTATATGTCCTAGGTATTCCATATAAGTGCAGTGAAAATACTAAAGGTATGTCAAGGAAAAATTATTCCTTAAAAATATTTCAAGTACATAGCTCGTTTTCCATTAGATGCCAACTAGGAGCCTGGATACAGTGGTACAAGTGACACAGAGAAATAAAGAACAAAAAATTATCACCCTACTGTTCTTACATGTAAAATCCCCAGTGAATCTTACTGTATGCCTTACAGTGTATTGCCACTTCATTTACTTATTTCCATTTACATGAAACTGTGAAACTGGGAATGAATAGTAATTCTGTTTATTTAAAATTTTCTGACCTAGAAATACCAAGCACATGGGAGGTATTTGATAATTATATATTGAAGTAATGAATGAGCAACTAGTACTGACATGTCAAATTATCTAATTATCTGTTACATAGGTAGAAATAAAACTGAACCTCAAGTCTCTAATTTCTTTATTCTATGGTTATTTTTAAGTTTTTGTGGGTTGTTAACATTGTTTGGTATTTCTCACCAACATTGCATAGGGATTTTTCTTGCTTTACATATAGACATAGATAAAGGTACAGTATACATATGCTTATCTGTCTTTGGGGACATTGATAGGAATGAAGCATAAAAGAATGATAACTATGATCCTTTTAATAATAAATATTTAAATAAATATTTTAAAATAAATATTTTATATTTATATTTTAAATATTTTTAAATAAACATTTTAAATTCAGCTAATCTTGTCCATAGTGGAAAATATATCTAATTCAAACTTCATTTTATTAACTAATGTTAACCACCAAAAACTTTATCAAAAGGGTCAATTCTGACACAAATTATATAAATATAATCTTTAATAAGTATTTATTATAAAGAAATACATCACTCTGAAGAATGGTTGTATTTCAAATTTTTTGGTTTAAGCAAAAATTTTGAAGATAATAATATATGATCCCAATATAATCTTTACAATAACAATTCAATTGTATGTGTATGTAAATTATTATGGGAGGCTCTGCGCAGCTCACTAGCTAATCCTCCACCTGTGGCGCCAGCACTCCGGGTTCTAGTCCTGGTCGGGGCGCTGGATTCTGTCTCGGTTGCTCCTCGTCCAGTCCAGCTCTCTTCTGTGGCCCAGGAAGGCAGTGGAGGATGGCCCAGGTCCTTGCTCCCTGCACCCGCATGGGAGACCAGGAGGAAGCACCTGGCTCCTGGCTTCGGATCATAGCAGTGCGCTGGCCGTAGCGGCCATGTTGGGGGTGAACCAACGGGAAAAGGAAAGCCCTTTCTCTCTGTGTCTCTCACTATCTAACTCTGCCTGTCAAAAAAAATTATTTGGGGAAACCTCTGTTATTTACTAGAGGTTATAATACCCATGATTGATCCTAATTATACAGTGTTTACTCACAGAGTAACAAAATTATTGAATAAGTTTAGTAGGCTATGTTATTTTTATAAGCATAACCACTTGTATATTTTAGCTAATTCCTATGTTTTATGTAATTTTAGCATGTTACATGTATGCTTCATTGAAGGGGTACTCATTTGAATGACTTTTATTTGTATGCATAACTTTCACTTATATGCAATATAGGCACAGATATAAAATCACAATCTAATGAACTGTCATCCACTAAGCACACCTGGAGAAATCAGTGGACAGTCAAGAAACAAAGATCACTACTTACTCTCTATTCTGTTTCCTCCCAGTTATTATCTATCCACTTAATGGTAACCACTGCCTTGACACCTAACTCTAGAGAACACTAACACTTTGTTCATTTTTTAAAAGGTTTATTTATGTATTTTGAAAGTCAGTTACAGAGAGAGAGAGAGGGAGAGACAGAGAGAGAACTCTTCCATCCACTGATTCACTGCCAAGATGGCTTCAACTTCCAGCATTGGACCAGGTTGAAGCCAAGAGCCAGGCTCCTCATCCGGGTCTGCCACGTGGAGGGTGGAGGTCCAAACACTTGGGTCATCTTCTGCTGCTTTTCTCAGGCCATTAACACGTAGTTGAATTGGAAGTGAAACAGCTGGAACTCGAAACGGTGCTCATGTGGGATGCTGGTGCTGCAGCTGAAAGCTTTACCAGCTATGCCACAATACCAGCCCCACATAATCCAAATTTATATTGGCTACACAAACTAACATTCTCATTATTGTTGTAAAAATCATTAAAGTTGATTTATGTCTTTGTCAGTACTTGGAATTCTCTTTTTTCATTTGAACTATTTTGATTTTGTCTTTCTTTCCTTAGAAATAGCGAACAAACCAGGATGATGCTTAAAATAATAGAGATGATAGCAGAAGTTAGTTAACAAAGATGGATTGCTTTTTTTCCCCATTAATTGTTCAATTTTTAAAAATGTAATAAATAAAAATAATAATTGTTACAAATGAAAATACACTGTTAAGGATACAATTTTTGAAAAAGCAGAAAAAGAAACCTGAAATTAAAAGTGTTGACCGGCCGACACCACGGCTCACTAGGCTAATCCTCCGCCTTCAGCACCGGCACCCCGGGTTCTAGTCCCAGTTGGGGTGCCGGATTCTGTCCCGGTTGCTCCTCTTCCAGTCCAGCTCTCTGCTGTGGCCTGGGAAGGTAGTGGAGGATGGCCCAGGTCCTTGGGCCCTGCACCCGCATGGGAGACCAGGAGGAAGCACCTGGCTCCTGGCTTCAGACTGGCGCAGCGCACTGGCCACAACACACCAGCCATAGTGGCCACTTAGGGGGTGAACCAACGGAAAAAGGAAGACTTTTTTCTCTGTCTCTCTGACTCTCTGTCTCTCTTTCTCTCACTGTCTAACTCTTGCCTGTCCGAAAAAAAAAAAAAAAAAAAGTGTTGACCTTATGACTTGCAAAATCTGAACATCAAATTACAAATAAAATGAACAATTCTCTTGGAATTAAAACAACCAAAGGCAGACATATTTTAACATAGAGTCCAAAATCATGTTAATTATACCTCCACCAGTTCTGTTAAGTTAGGCCTCAAAACTGATGTCAGCACTGAGGATTGTTGAACATTTTCCAATCAGAAATCAAAAAATTTTCCCAGGAGACTCTGTGAAAACTAGAATTCAACATGAAAATTTAGTAGCTAACAGAAAGTTCCCAAATACAGATATGTTTCCTTTATACTTCTATATATTTTCTTAATATATAATAATCTTAATTAAAAGTATACAGTAGGATTCCTTATTAAACTCATAAAATACCACAATTAAACTTCTGAAAATATAATTGAAAGAATTTCCTTTATTTTCTATGTGATTATAAATTTTATTTGATATATTTTCTATAGATATTTATGTAGCCAAAAACATAATCTTTATAAAGTCAGTCAGCTTGGCAAAAGAATTCTCTCTGATCATGTAATGGCAAAAGAGTTGCAGTAGATACAAATGATCTAAATTTACCTGTTATCTCATATATACAAAAGAATTTGGTTAATTGAAAGTTTTGATTATTAAGATATTAAAGTCGTAAACATATAAGGTAAAGTGTGGGCATAGGCCTAGTGATTAAGATATTTGGGATACCTGTTTTTGATTCCTGACTAAGGCCCCAGATAACATCGTTCTGCTAATGCTGTCCATGGAATGTAGCAGGTGATGCTTTCCTGCTGCCCATGTGGGACCTGGATTGCGTTCCTAGCTCCTGACTTTGGCTTAGCCCAGCCAGGCATGCAGTGAACCAGTGAATGGAAAATCTCTCTGTGACGCTGAAATATACAAATAAATGCCTTAATTATTTTAAAAATGTATTTAGGTTAAGGGAGATTTTTAAAATATTTTATTAACATAACTTGAACTCTACTTTCAAGTTCTTTCATTGAATATTATAGAAACACAATCAAACATTGGAGTTTTAGATTTGAAATACCCTATGATTCTAATTTAATTGATATTTAATAGAAAGTGTCATGTCCAAGTTATTGTGCAAAATGTTGTTAATAAAATGAATGCTCTTTGCTGGGGGAAATACTGATATTGTGGAGTATCTATAATGTACAAAAACAATTGGCCTTTGATTTTATTTTGTATTTAATGTCAAGTACTGTTTTGATGAGAGTTTTGATTCCTTTACTCACATCATTTAAAATATCTGGATTTGTAAATAAACGTTTTTTGTGCTCAGTTATTCTATATACTTATATATCGGGCAATGGAAATTATAATGAGGACTCACAGAAACACTGAATGCTTAGAAAATTGTGCTGCAAATGAGGGAAGGTGTTATTCATTTTTGGCAAAGATTTTTAGGAAAGTTTCACGTAATCGGAGATTGATTATTAGCCCCTGCAGATTCAAGAAAGAATGAAGTCAAGCACTCAGTGAAGAATGAAGTGATTCTTGTGGGGAGCAACTCGGACTATACTGTTACTAGAATTAAGACTTATTCTATGCATCTGCTCTCCCACAATGTGGCGCTGGGAAAGGAGCGTACAGCTTCTACCCAGCTGCCCCTTACCAACTTGATAAGCTGCAAGAGCCGCTCCTGATTGGAGGAGAGCGGCGTGCTCGGCGTGTGGGTAGCAGAGCACGGATTGGTGGAGAGGACTATATAGGAGGAGAGAGACAGCATGGTGGTGTGGGTTGGTTGGAGAGTGCGTTGGAGAGTTCGCGGGGAAGTTCGTTACTTCGTTCTTTCTCATTTCTCTCTACTCATTCTTGCTTTGGGAGTTTGCTGTTTACTTATTCTTATTTTGCTATAGAAAGGACTTGTAAAAAAAGGAACAACAAGCGTCCGGTCCGGTGCGGCTCCTCCGCTTTCGGAGGAGCAGCAATTCTGGTTGACACTTACTGCCCATTTACCCGTCCGCATTATATGATCACTTTCAGGATCACTTTCTTCCAAAAATGCATTTATGAAACAGAATAATTTTGAAGAAAAATTATTCAGTTCACACCTTCAAAATAAATGAGATTTTCATCAAATTCTCTCATATGTCCACCCTGCAATCTCTCTGATAATGTCTCCAATATCAACAGACCTAATATTTCATTGCTCAATAAGTTAGCACTTTCAAGGGCATTATGTCTAATTAAAAGTATACAAACTTTTTTAATGGAAGAAAATGATTTCCTCCACAACTTGTTATAATACAAATGATGAGCAGAATGTTTATGGCTGTGCATGCATATGTGTGTGTGAACGTGTGTGAAGTGTGTGAATGTGTGTGTGTGTGTGTGTGTGTATTTAAGGGGGGTGAAACATCAAAGGGCAAAAGTGTATTCTGAAAGAAAAATGCCAAAGTTTTGAAAATTATCATTTATTTTGTATCAAAAGCAATTGTGTACTCTCTGTTTTTATTATTAATTGCCTTTTATTTAATTTTTCTTTATCATTTTTCTACATGATATATTAGAATTTTAAATTGTTAGTTGAAAGAACACACTATGGATCACTGAAATTTTAGGAATTTGGCTCTCCTATTTCAATGAGGTAGAGTCACTATAACAAATGTCTCCGTACAGGTTTCAGCCTTCCCGGGAGATTAGAAAGAGCTTTGGCAGACAAACATCAAATGAAATTCAATCTGCAGCCAGTCAGAAGCTTGTCTGACCTTCATTCCCATAAGGTCATTATAATTATTAAAGAATTAGGCTATTGTTTTACAGCAAAAGAATTTTCTTGGACATGCAAGTTGACTACATTTTTATGCTGCTCTAACTTATGTATCAATAATATTTCATTTTCATGTTTTTGAACACTTTTTATTGTCACAGTGAGATCTACCTTAATTCTCGTTCTCTTATTCTTCCCATTGCCTGTCTCTTTCTCTCTCTCACTCGTCTTCTCCATCTCGAATGGTAAATCGCTACACTGGAGATGTCTGTCATTGCAGAAGAAACTGAATCATCATTCCAAAAGTCTCAAAATTATTCTAGATTGACTGAAAACATCAGTTCAAGGGGTCAGTTCAGTTAATTAAGTCAGTGGCTCACTCATCTGTACTGAATTTTATGCTGTGTTGTTACAGAATCAATCAGATGATATGACATAATATGATAGAGAACCATTTATTTTAGAATAATATAGATAATGATGGAATTTTAAATCATGATAAATATTGATATAGTATGAAATATGAATAAAATTGTTATACAGTTTATTCATTTGGAGTGCTACATTCCCAACTAAAGTTCCGTGAATATTAGTAATGTGTTTTTACTTCATAGATGAGAGTAATTCAAATAAAAGGTTTGAGTGCCACTAACCTAAATAAACACATGTATTGGATCTTAAAATACTTAAGATTAAAGTAATTGAAATCTGAGGCAATTTTTGATGTTAACTTTTATGTGCAGGTGCTTGTATGAGTAGTTCAGTATAATCTACCACATGCTTTTTCTTCTTTTTGTATTAAATTTAAAACATGCTGACAAATAAATAAATGTGCATTAGAGATATGTAATAGATATGTGACTGAAGTCAAAGTTAACTTATTTCGCCATATGAATTTTAAAAAATAATAAAGAAAATGTTTTAAAATGAAACAAAGTCTATTAGAAGAGAAAAAAAAACAAGAAAGGAAAAAAGAGGATGGAGGGAAGCATCATTGTATTTTTGGAGTTATATCTATGAACTACATGGAATATGTTCTCTTTATATTAATAAAAATTTTAAAACTTAAGGAAAATATGAAAAAAAAAGTCTTACATAGGCAGTAGCAAATTTAGGCAGTACCTTGACAAACTCTCTTTGTCAAGAATATACAAAAATCCTTAAAACTTTTCTACTATCCAGATTGCATAAAAATCTTAGGAATTGTCAATATAGGATACAAAGAAATTGTAAGTAAGAGTGAGCATGAATACTGGGTTGTCCAAAGTCTATCCAAAAAGTAATTCAATTATTAGGTCCATATAACACTCTGAATTACTACCCCTACTCTCAAAACACACACAATGCACACACACACACACACATAGAAGCACTGGGTAGAGGAGTAGAGGTTCTTTGAAGAGGAGGATAAAACAGCCTTTCACCAGGCAGCCCCTAGTCCAGATTATCTGATACTGTGCTGATAACAGCCTGACTGAGTGTAGCTTACACATCGAACCAGGAGATTTGCAGCTGTTTTAATCAACAGGGCTCTCAGAAATTTGGTAATTTAGTTTCAAATGCCTGGAACAGGCATTCTATAGAGAATTTAAACACATCAGCAGTAAGACCTATAGTCATTGATATCATCGAATCCCAGTGGATTTACAGAGCATACCACAAAAAAACTCACCTAAAAATTATTTTTGCTTAAAACTTTTTAGTATATTGTTAAGTAAAAAAAAGTACAAAATAATGCAGATAATAAAGCACAACTCTTGAAGATTTATTACATACTTTCCATGCTTTAAGGGTAATTATACTATTTAGTATAATTTAAATTTCTGTATTTTAACTGCTTCTAGTGTATATAAATGTTAGTATTACTTTGTCAGTACACCAGCAATTTTAAAGAATTATTTATGCTATCAAAATTTTCTTGTGCATATTCTTTATATTTTATAAAACTTTTTTTTTTTTTGACAGGCAGAGTGGACAGAGAGAGAGAGGGACAGAGAGAAAGGTCTTCCTTTGCCATTGGTTCACCCTCCAATGGCCGCCGCGGCCGGTGCACCGCGCTGATCCAATGGCAGGAGCCAGGAACCAGGTGCTTCTCCTGGTCTCCCATGGGGTGCAGGGCCCAAGTACCTGGGCCATCCTCCACTGCACTCCCTGGCCACAGCAGAGGGCTGGCCTGGAAGAGGGGCAACCGGGACAGAATCCGGCGCCCCGACCGGGACTAGAACCCGGTGTGCCGGCACCGCTAGGCGGAAGATTAGCCTAGTGAGCCGCGGCGCCGGCTATAAAACATTTAAATCAGAGATTATATCATTCCTTTCCAGTCATTACTTTGCTTTATAAATGTTAGGTTTATATTATTACTCATGTATTAATTGATAAATTCAAAATTATATTTTCATTCAATCTTTTCAAGCAATTGTTTTCTTTTTCTTCATTTTTTCAACTTTTTAAATTTTTAACATTTTTTAAGGAATACAAATTTCATAAGTACAACTTTATGAATATAGTTAATCCTCCCACTGTATCAGCCCTCCCACCATGTAACTGTTTTCTTAATTCCTCTTTATCTGATATTGATGTAGTTATTTTATTATTCATTTGGTATAACTCTTAATACTCTTAATTTATATCTTTCTATTCCATTAGGTAAATGTGTCTGCTGTAGGCTGTGTTTAGTTGGGTTTGATTTTTAGTCATTATGACAACCTTTGTATTTATTAGAATATTTAGTTCATTTAATTTTGATAGGATCACTAATATTTTGAAATTTAAATATTCAAAAATTATATTAATATTTTCTGATGTAAATACTACCAAAATAGTTTTAAGTCTGTAATTCTTATTTTTTTGGCTCATTTTATTTCTCTTTTTCTGATTATTCTTAAACACAACTTATGAACTTCTATTATATCCTTTATGATATTTTCTTTTCTATTTTCCATTATCTGCACTTTCCTAATTTTGTCCTATATATATTTTCTTCCAACTTATTGTCCATTGTAGCAAGTTATTACCCCCTTTGCTGATTAATTTGCTATTACGTGCATCCATTTAATTCTTAATTGACTATTATTATTTTTATGTATGTCATTTCCAATGGACTCTGTTTCACACTCTAAAATTACTTTCTTCTGCTGAATCTCTCATCTTTAAACTTATATCCTCGATTATAGTAAAGCATAGTTATTTAAAAGACTGTTACAGTTAACCTTAACGTGGAGATTATCTGCTGTTCTCTTTCGGGAATTTGTTATTTCTACTGTTTTCTCTTAACCTTGTCGTTTTCTTGTATGTGTGCCTGGTTCTGTCAGTCATTGTGTTTGTAAAATTGTTTGTAGAATTAAAATGCAAATGAGGGTGATGTTCTTTTCCTACAGAGAGGATTTTCTTTGACTTCTGCCAGGCAATAGCAAACTGGGATTACTTCATTATCATTTCAGGGACTGAAATAGTTCAAATCTAAGTTAAAGTATCTGCCTGGACATATGGATTTAAGATTTATATTTAGAATTTTTATCCATTCATTGTGTTCCATACTCTAATTCCTGTGCCACTAGCCTTAAGAAACCATCAAAATATGGTTCAACATTTGAGCTTAAAAGCACTGAAATAGTCAGATGCTTTCAAAGGAAAACCAGCCAAAAATACTAAGCTATGAAGTTCATTATTCTAAGTATGTCTGTTCTTTCTCAAATCAAATATTACCATATTTTCAGTTGTACAATGGCTTTGAGGAAATTTGTTTTCATTTTTGTGCAGCTTTTCTATTTTTAACTGAGTGTGTTAGTTTCCAGTATTCACTTCAGCTTGTTAGCTCCACCCTGCTCAAATATGAGTGGGCAGGCACAAATGAAGAAAGGAAAAGAAGGTTTAAAAATAAATCAGGGAACAGTGCTTTGGCCTAGTGGGTAAAGCCGCCACCTGCAGTGCCGACATCCCATATGGGCTCCAGTTCAAGCCCTGGCTGCTCCAATGAGGATCCAGCTCTCTGCTGTGGGCTGGGAAAGCAATGGAAGATGGCCCAAGTCCTTGGGCCCCTGCACCCACACTGGAGACCTGGAAGAAACTCCTGCATCCTGGCTTCAGATCAGCTCAGCTCCGGACATTGAGGCCGATTGGAGAGTGAACCAGCGGATACAGAACCTCCCTCTCTCTGCCTCTCCTTCTCTCTCTGTGTAACTCTGACTTTCAAATAAATAAATCTTTAAAAAATAGATAATAAATATCTTGGAAGAAGCAGAAACAACAAGAAAAATACTCAAAGAAAATACTATTTTCAGAAATTAATGAAGGTACTGCAATAAAAACAAACAGTTATTTAGTAAATTGAAGAAAATCTAGTAGAAGTTATGAGGAAGTTGGAAATTTCTCCCAGAAAAATAACAAAAGACAGAATAGATTACAGAAATTAATGATACGAAAGTTACAGAACTGATCAATAGAAAAATGTAAAAAAAACACAGCAAAATGAATAGAGCAAAAAAATGTAAAATAAAATCAATTACTGTTTTCAGTTAAGAGATGCAGAATTCTAGCAAAAATTTTACTCCTTAAAACAAGAAAAAAGTTAGACAGACTACAAATAGTAAGCTTTCTTGAATTTATCAAAAAATGACTCACAATGCAACCAACCTGACTTTGTGAAGTAAGCCATGAAAGACACCTCAAAGGGAAAAAATAGGCATGGGTCATTTGTTTACCTTGAACAAATGCTGATGAATGAATGACATAAAAGACAAAAAAGATTCAACTACAAATTATTGTTGAATTGCTACAGATCAATATGGGCTACCATGAAAATATATAGCCACTGGGAGAGACAGACA
Source organism: Oryctolagus cuniculus (assembly GCF_964237555.1). NCBI lineage: Eukaryota > Metazoa > Chordata > Mammalia > Lagomorpha > Leporidae > Oryctolagus > Oryctolagus cuniculus. The sequence goes on from NC_091436.1 coordinate 27,251,575, forward strand.
TAAGATGGTTCACACAATTTGTGGGTTCTTGTCTTTAAAATCTCCCCTGGTCTCATGCCCTCACCAGGTGTTCCCAGGGAAGAAGAGTCTAAATTCTAAGAAAGCTTCTGCCCTAGTGCTGACTAGAGAGTGGAATAGCAGTCCCCTACAGGATTATCTAGAACCATATCATATCATCACTCATCTGCAGAGAAAGTTCCTTAAAAAACGAAGACTGGGGCACTGGTGGAAACCTGCTTTCTTTTGGGAGGGACACAAGGCAAGGAATAAAGTTTTACTTCTTAAGAATTATTGAAAAACATGCTTGATTTCGTACTTCATACGAAGGAGAGGGCAAAATGATCTGGGAGAGTCAATACTCTGCCTTTATAAGCCTTAAGCTCAAATAGAATATCAGGGGGCCAGTGCTGTGGCATAGCAGGTAAAGCCGCCACCTGCAGTGCCGGCATCCCATATGGGCACTGGTTCAAGTCCTGGCTGCTCCACTTCCGAACCAGCTCTCTGCTGTGGCCTGGGAAAGCAGTAGAAGATGGCCTAACTTGGGCCCCTGCACCTACATGGGAGACCCGGAAGAAGGTCCTGGCTCCTGGCTTCGGATTGGCACAGCTCCGGCCGTTGCAGCCAATTGGAGAGTGAACCAGCGGATGGAAGACCTCTCTCTCTCTCTCTCTCTCTCTGCCTCTCCTCTCTCTCTGTGTAACTCTTTCAAATATATAAATAAATAAATGTTTTTTAAAAAAACAAATAGAACATCAGGAACATCAGAAAATGTTGAATAGAATATTAGAAAATGTCCCTGTCCAACTCTCAAAGTCTCATTAACTGATGGTAAATCAAAATATCAAAGTCTTACAGGGGGAAAGAATTACAAAGATCAGATACATTTAGGGAGTAGTACAAACATAGATTCAAGTGACAGAGACAGAATTAAGATGCCCACACAGAAAGCACTATCTACTGCCCTATACATCATGTCTGACCTTCATAAAATGTATGAAGTATAAGAGATAAAATAATAAATATAACCTTAACAAACCAGTTCTTAGAATCAGGCTCGTATATGAGACATACCTCAGCAATAGGATAAAATTTTGAAATCACTATGATGGACAGTTCACTAATCAGATGGGATAGATGATTTGAAAGTTCAACTAGATTATTTCGGCAGTTATTTAAACTTTAAGGAAAAATAAAATGAAAATGCTAGAAATGAAAAACACACTATCAGACACGATGGAATTTCAGGAAACATCAAGAATAAATTTTTAAAAATCAAACCTGGTATATAATATTCAAGCTATGAAAATCCAAAGGCAATATGGGATTTTGAGCCATAATCTGCTGGGTCTAGGGTGAGCGTTATTAGCAGAAAGTTGGAATTGGAAGTGGAGCTGGGACTCAAACTCAGCCACTCTGATATGGAATGCAGTCATTCCAAGTGGTGTCTTAACTGCCGTGCCAAATGTGCGGCTCCATTAAGAAAATTTTAAATGTAACATGAAGAGAATATTATATGTGGTAATCCAGAGAACAGGATAACAGTTTCAACAGATTTCTTGGAATAATGTATGGGATCATGATGATAGACATAGGAATGTCTTCAGACCAGAAACAACATGATACAGGTGAAATATTTGAAAGTGCTCAAAGGAAGGAAGAACACTTGAAATGAAAGAGAAGGTAAAATAAAATCGTTATTAACCTTGTTATTTTAGTATTTTTATGAATACTGACTGATTAAGACAATAATAGTAACAGTGTGTGTGCTTAAGGTATATACAAAAGTAAAATGTTTGATGGCAGTGTCCTAAAAAGTGAGAATATTCCAATACTATCTTTGAAGTAGTATAATTTTATCTGAAAGTGACTTTTTAGTTCTCTAACATGTGTATTTCATAATCTGGATAAAACATTTCAAACAAAAAAGAAGTATAAATAATAAATTTATAAGAAACAAATAGAAATAAAATATAAAATTAAAATGGTAGAAGAGAGAAACCAAGAAAAATAGTTATAAACCAAATGCACAGAGCAGAAAACAGTATGCCAGATGGTACATATTTAACTAGGTAGATAATCATTTTAAATGTAAGTAATATAAACACATAGAATGTCAGGTAGTAGATAAAATCAGGACTCGATAGTATATTGCTAAAGGAAACTAAAGAGGTATGAAGGTTAAATGCGGTGTGGTACTTTGGATTGGACCTTGAAACAACAAAAATTACATTAGCTGAAAACTTGATAAAAGATGCAAAAGTATATTATCTGTTGAATGAAACTACAAAGAAGTATGAAAGGGAATTTTTGTTTTATATCACAAACCTATAGGTTATTTTGATCACTGATTCTATTTGAATATGTAACATGGCTTAAAAATGGGTGTGTAAGGATCTCAACAATCCTCTTCCCTCAAAGTGATTATTAACCTGCAAAGCATTCTGGGGTTCTGATTATGATCAATGGCCTTAAAGAAATGGAGAAACACTTATTCAAGACAACTTTGGGAACAGCAGAGCAGAGCGTCTGCAGAGTTTTACAGTGTGGTTACTTGCATAGCTTTCTCCTATATGAAGTTGTTGTACCAGTGTTGGGTAGGCCACAGAACTTTAACTACAGAGCCATTCAAAGATATTACATTGGGGAGCTTGAAAAAATCTTTTGCAGGAGAACTGATGAAAATGTTAGTAATTTTAGTGGGAAAAAATCAGGGAAGGCCAACATTGCAGGTAACCTGAGGGCAATACACTGGTTGATGTCAATAACCTAACACAAATTATCCACAAATTTAGCAAGAAGCACAGAAGATAAGACAGCCATAGGAGACTGTGATAGTTTCCTTTATGTGCCAACATAGCCAGGCAATAATACCCAGTAATTTATATAAGTACTAATTAGCTGTTGCTGTGAAGGTATTTTGTAGACATGGATAACATCTACAATCAGTTGGCCTTAAGTGAAAGAGATTATTCTCAGTAATATTAGCGGACTTCATCAAATCAACTGAAGCCCTTACTAGCACAAATTGCTATTTCTTGGAAAAGACCACACGTCTGAACCATGTGCACTTACCCATGTTTCTCAACGGATGCAGAGTCTTTGATACTCTCTTAATAATTGTTGTTGACCTTGAATGTTTCATATAGGTACAACATTGCAGAAATAACTACAAGTTCCTTAGTTATTTACTTATCCCTGACCAAATATGAGGCATTTGTCCATTAAAAGTAAAAACCGGAGGCCGGCACTGCAGCTCAATAGGCTAATCCTCCGCCTTGCGGTGCCGACACACCAGGTTCTAGTCAAGGTCCGGGCGCCGGATTCTGTCCCGGTTGCCCCTCTTCCAGGCCAGCTCTCTGCTGTGGCCAGGGAGTGCAGTGGAGGACGGCCCAAGTGGCTGGGCCCTGCACCCCATGGGAGACCAGGATAAGTACCTGGCTCCTGCCTTCGGATAGGCACGATGCGCCAGCCACAGAGCGCCGGCCACGGTGGCCATTGGAGGGTGAACCAACGGCAAAAAGGAAGATCTTTCTTTTTGTCTCTCTCTCACTGTCCACTCTGCCTGTCAAAAAAAAAAAAAAAAAAAGTAAAAACTGGTACAGTATTGTTAACTCCCTATGTCTGGACTGTATTCCCCATCACAAAAGACGGAATATTTGTTAGCTCAAGTTGTTTAGACATAACCTGTGGTCCATCATTGGCTGAAAACTAGTTTAAGATCAATATGGGTAGAACCACTAGGAACTCGCATTAATATATAAAAATCAATCCCAGACCTCAATGGTTTAACATCATAGGAGAGATTTCACAGAATTATTCCAGGTAAGTCAATAACCAAACAAATAACAAAAATGAAATGTAACTAAAGGACAGAATTCAAAGATGAGGTAATACATTCTGTTAATTGACCACATTTCAAAAGCAATGGTGTGTGCAGTTGTTTTAATATGGTTAATTGACACCAAAACACATGTTGATGGTTGGTACCCAAGGTAGTCATTTTAAGAGTTAGTGGGGACATTAGGAGCTGTTTTGAAAAGCTCTACAATCATGATTTAATTAACGTAGTTCTCAAAGTAATGGATTGGTTTTATCAAGAGCAGTTATTCTAAAGCAAGACCAATTTTAATGTTCTGTCTCTCCAAGGAGACCAGATGGGAGACATCATAGACAAAGATATCAAAGCACTCTATAAATACATTCACAGAACTAAAGACACCCAGGTTAAAAGAGGTAAGGGAAAAAATGAGAGGTTAGTATATTTTCAGTTATACAATAAAAGTAAAAAGACAGATAAAAAGGACCAATTGGAAATTCATAAGTTAAAATTATAATAATCTGAATTTTAAAAAAAATACTAGAGATGTTCTGTAATAAATTTGACTCATCAGAACAAAGAATATAGAGAAGTTGATGTTATATCTATAGAGATACACACAATAGGAGAATAGAAAAGAATATGGAGAAAGACCTTAACCTTGGGAACACTATCACATATATGAAGATATGAATAAGAACGACTTAAAAGGAAAGGAAGGCCAGCGCCATGGCTCACTAGGCTAATCCTCCACCTGCAGCGCCGGCACCCCCGGTTCTAGTCCAGGTTGGGGCACTGGATTCTCTCCCGGTTGTTCCTCTTCCAGTCCAGCTCTCTGCTGTGGCCTGGGAAGGCAGTGGAGGATGGCCCAAGTGCTTGGGCCCTGCACCCGCATGGGAGACCAGGAGGAAGCACCTGGCTCCTGGCTTCGGATCGGCACAGCATGGGCCGTGGTGGCCATTAGGGGGTGAACCAATGGAAAAAAGGAAAACCAAGAAAATGCTGACTTATACCCCTGGAAATTTTATGAAGAAAAAAAAAAGCCAATTCCTCAGGAGTTTATGATAAAAATACTTGAGGCAATAGCTAACAGAATTTAAGGGAGAAATAGACAAAAATATTTGAATGTTTCAAAAACTCAGCTTCAGTACTGCAGAGAATTAAAGTTCAGAAAGGCTACAGAAGGCTTTGACAGCACCACCAGCCAACTTGACCTAGTGATATTCCACCCCAAAAACTTCTCAAGAAATACTTTTTTCTTTTAAAGTATCAGAGATTATTTTTGAGAACAGTACATTTTAAAGTTTATAAGAAAAATTTCAACGAATGCAAATGGATTTAAGTCATCCAAAGATTTTTTGATCTATCACAACTGATATAAAGATCCACAGTAGAAAAAAAATGTATCATCAAATATTACTTCTAAATAATACATAATTCTATTATAACAAGTGAGGTTAGAAAACATTTTCATCTTAATGAAAACAAAGCCACAACATGTCAAAATTTAAGAAATGCAGTTAAATGATTGCTCACCAAGAAATTTTAACTTCAAACACCTTTATTAAATAATAAAATTTCAGACCAATAACTGTCCATGCAATAAAACAGGAAAAAAGAAATAAATTCAAAGCGTGAAAGAAGGATATAATGTACACGATATGTAATTCAAACATACAGAAAATACAAAACAATAGAGACAATGATAAAATCAAAAGCTATTTTGAAAAAAAAAAAAAAATCTGTAAAACAGCCCAGGGGCTAGCGCTGTGGTATAGCGGGTAAAGCTACTACCTGAAGTGCTGGCGTCCCATATGGGCGCCTGTTCGAATCCCGGCTGTTCTACTTCTGAACCAGCTCTCTGCTATGGCCTGGGAAAGCAGTAGAAGATGGCCTAAGTGCTTGGGCCCCTGAACCCACAATGGAGACCTGGAAGAAGCTCCTGGCTCCTGGCTTCGGATCAGCTCAGCTCCAATCATTGTGGCCAATTGGGGAGTGAACCAGTGGACGGAAGACCTCTCTGTCTCTGTCTCTGCTTCTCTTTCTGTGTAACTCTGACTTTCAAATAAATAACTAAATCTTTAAAAAAAAAAAAAGACCAATCTTTATCTTAAAAAATGAAAGGAAGTAGGAGGGAAAACAAAATTACCCAGATATTAAATAAAGGTTAGCATCATAGATTACAGATATTAAATGAATAAAAAAGAATACTATAAACAAAGAAGGCCACTTAAGTGGATTAAGAATATTACCAGAAAAAAATCACCAAAATTAACCCAAGATGAAATACAAGTTCATCTGAAAAACAGAAGTAATTTGAACTAGTATTTAGAAAGCCATCCCAAGCCTAGATGGATTCAGTTATTAATTTTATCAAATATTTACAGATTTATTATCAAGCCTCATAAACTCTTCCAGAAAAGGAAGACTAATGGTTTCCTAATTCATTTGTGAACCTTGTGTTGTGATGACACCCATGAGAGAGACATAACAAAAACATAAACAAAATATCCTCAGCAAAGTAGCAACAGGAAGAATGCTGCAACATATGACTCTGTCAATACAACATGACCAAGTGGGATTTATTAAAAGAATTCTACCTACTTATACATTCAAAAATCAATCTATATAATTCACTATGTTGAAAAACTAGATGCAGAAGTGCAAGATGATCATTTCAATAGATGCAGAGGTAGATTTAAAATGCAATATTCATTGGTGAACTAAAAATGCTCTGCCAACTACGAATAGAAGGGCATTCTTTAAACTAATAAAATTATTCTTTAAAACTATCAGTTAACCATTTATTTAATGAAGACACAATCAATGCTTTAGTTCTAAAATCAGGAACAAGGCAAGGATGTCTTTTCTCCCCATATCTATTCAACTTTGTACTGAAGTCCTAGCTAGGGTAACAATTTAAGAGAATTAACAAAATACATCAAGATTAAAGAGGAAATAATAAAACTATATCTTGTGGACAAGAATATGATTGTCTGTTTAGAATATCCCAATTAGTATACAACATGTTAGTGAAAAATTAACCAATTTTATAGGTTGCAAAATTGTTATACAAAAATTCAATATATTTCTAAATATTAGTAATGATCAATCTGCCCAAAGATTTATACACAAATGTTTATAGCAGCCTTGTTCTTAACAGGCCAGGAGTGGCAACTCTGACTACCGATGAATTGATTAATAAACAAATAAGTTATGCTATATCTTTGTAATCAAATACTATTCAGCAAAAGCACTCTTTTGGTGTATATTGCGACACGGATGAACCTCATACCTTCAGTAAAGATGAAGACACATATAACATCCCACACGATGGTCTAGTTAGTGTGTCACCTGACGTTTCATGTGCTAGAAGTTTGTGCCCGAATGCGGTGGTATAAGTAAGTGGTAGTCCCTTTAAGGCGTGGGATTTAGTGAAAGATGATTATATAGAGCTGGAAGTACCACTCCTGGAATGGATTGCTGTAGTTCTCCAAATCCCAGTTAGTTCTCTTGAGAGTGAGTTATGATGTAAAGAATGAGTTTGCCCCCCTAGTGCCTCCCGTGCTTCCTGTCTTGCCCTGTGATTTCCTCTGTGAGAACTGCCACCACTGTGACATCATTTGCTAAGGCACCTTCTCTGGGAGCTGAGCAAATGTGGCTCCTCCATCTTGGACTTTCAGCTTCTGGAACTGTCAGTTAAATAAAACTATTTTATTCATTATATTGCAGCCAGATGCAGGTAAATTTTTTTTTTTTTTTTTTTTTTTTTGGAAAACATGTGTGATTACATTCTCATGAAATGCTTACAAAGTCAAATTTAAAGAAAGAGCAGAGAAACAAGGAATGGCTACATATAGGTGTGAAGGAGCTTTAGGCAGTTATAGAAAAGAAACTACAATGAGATTGTAAGTCTACTTTTAGAAAACAATTATATTGTACACTTAGTATGAGCTAATTTTGAGATGTACAGATTATATACTCAAATGTTGCTACTCACTAATTGATTTTACCAAAACAAGCTAAAATTATTATTATTTTTTTTAACTAGAAACCTTTTATTTACGGTGTGCAAGCTTCATGCATTTCCCATATACAAATTTGGGAACAAAATGATTCTTCCCACCTTACCCTGCCTCCTGCCCACACTCCCACCCTTCTCCTGGTGAGCAATAAATTATAAACTTTTCATCTGGAATATACATTGAAAATATGAGGCGGCTTCCAAATGTTCATGAAAATATGTACTACAAAAATCTATTCATGTATTTCAAAAATGTTTGCAATAAAAAAAACTTGTCTTAGTTCAATTTTTATGAATGTGTTGAAATTCCGTCATACCTAATGATCTCAACAAACCTATTTTGTTATGATTAATGCATCTACTACATGAGTTTAAACATTACTGAACTTGGAACCCTTGTTTTCCATGTTGCATTTTATGTAATGTAAGATATATACATGAATCTTTGAAATTAATTATATTATTGTTATTCACGTCTTCAGATTTATACTTGCCTAACTGGAAATATTGCCCTTAAACTGCAGGTCAATATATTTTCCAGGTTTTAAAAATAAGGCTTAAATTTAATGAAATAAGCTCTAATTTGTTGATGCAGAAAGTGATAACTTCAGGGCATATAAATTTCACAAATAATTTTAATGAATCAGAAAAATGAGGTTAAGTCAATTTACCAAAAAAAAAAAAGTATAGATGAGGCTGTGATTATCCTTTAATAGTACGGAGTTATATGGACAGCCATTGCTCCTTAATGTAAGACTTTTCATCATTTTGGCAAGGTAAAATTATAACTCTATTCTTCCTTAGAACTGAACAAAATAATGGATGCAGAAAAGACAGCAACATCTGTTTGGAGAAAGAGTTGTTTCTTTATTTGAAAGTCAGAGTTGCAAACAGAGAAAAAGAGAGAGAGGGAAAATCTTTCACCCGCTGATTGACTCTCCAGATAACTGCAGTGGCTACGATTGGGCAGGACGAAGCCAAGAGATAGGAATTTATATGGGTCTCACAGATGGCTGGTAGGGGCCCACATAATTTAGCCATCTCCTCTCACATACATTTTATTTGTTACATTCTTCTGAGTGTGATTTTCCCCTAGATGGCTTTACTCTCTTTAGGATAAAGGTTTGTATTATTGAATTATTGGGGGTAGAGGATACTCTAGAAGTTTAAATGTCAAAATGCTGTAAAATTCAAAGTAATCATGGGAACATTTCACAGGAATATAGGGAAGTACTTAACCTGATTGCACTACAGTATAACAGTGATACACAACCAAAAAAAGCATTTACATAAACTCCATTATTTCCACAGAAGAAGGATTTAACTGGCGAAGCACTAACACATAAGAAAATCCATATGTTTCCCTTAAGGGAAGAAAGTTAGCTTATTGTGGGACAGAGATAGCATCGATTCTCAGTACCTGGATGATGAGTTCTTTAGTGGCTCCTTTTTGACATCTTGCCTTATATGGATTCTGTTCACAGCTGTGATCTATGGAAGCAGAGAGCAAGAGGTGAGCCTCAATAACTGTGAATAAAGATTTTTCTTTTGGTTACAAGTATAGAAAAGAGTCAGATGTCAGTTCCCTCTGAGATGAAAAGCAATGCTAGCTGAATAATTTCATGGACTCCTTTTGCATCGAAAAGCTTTCATATCATGCTTTTCTATATCACTTGAGGGAAACCAAGAGGCAGATTAGACTTTGTCAAATTCTCTTTTTGAGCAGCGATGTTACTGTTCTTTCGAAACTCCATATTGGACCATGATCTACATAGATAACTCTAGACTTTTTAAGGCAAGAAAAATTCCTTCACTTATTTCAAAAGATCCCATTATAACCTCTATAAAAACAGTTCAAGCCCTGAAGCATGAAATTTGATTGCCAACTCATCTACATTCATTGCTCCCTACACAGTATCATGATAATGTCTCCTCAAATTTTAGTGAGAAATTTATTTTCATTCCAGATAAAAACCAGCCATTCCTTTCAGAAATGCATTTGCCACTCGCCTTTTAGATTACAGAGAACTTTGTTAATAGCATTTAATGTTGCCTGCATCTGGGTGCAAGTTTGTTTATGCATTTGGAAACCAAGAATGCCACAATTATGCTTTCTGGCATTTGTAAACCTCTACAGAACACAGAACTATTTGCAGAAATATCTGGCATCAAAAAGACATACATGAATTTGTGCAACGAAAATGGATTTATTGTATTATGTCCACACCAATAAGTCCATTCCAGTCCTAGTTCCAGAAATTTAAGCCTGGAGATGCAAACTCAAATGTGCATGCATTAAGGTGAGAATTGCTTGCGCACCTTCTTTACTTGAAATACACATTTTTAAAGTGTAAGAATAGAAGTAATTGTTACTATTGCACAAATCCAGAATAACAAGTCACTCCAAATTTGCAAAAGAAAATGTGTGTATTCGCCCACAAGAAAAGATGGTAAATTTCTAAATTTAGAGTTCCTAGCTACTGAAAGAAAACAAATAAAAAAAACAAGAAATAAATAAAAACTAAGAGTTACAAGCAATAAGATTTTGAATGTAGAAACTTCTTCTGAAGTTAGAAAAATATACCAGAATCAAAACAATGGTTGTAACAAATTTTCAGGATGCAAGGTTAATATATAAAGTCAATTGTATCTGTAAGATCTATAAATGAAAAGTTAGAAAATAACTTAAATAAAGTCTATTTATAGCAGCATCTAAATGTTTGGAATATTCCAAAGAGGGTTAAAGCCCCAGTCTGCAGTGCCAATATCCCAGATGGGTGCCAGTTAGAGTCCCAACTGCTCCACTTCCTATCCAGCTCTCTGCTATGGCCTGACAAAGCAGTAGAAGATGGCCCAAGTCCTTTCATCCCTGCACCCACATGAGAGACCCAGAAGAAGCTCCTGGCTCCTGGCTTCAGATTGGCCAAGCTCTGGCCATTGTGGCCAACTGGGAGCGAACCATTCAAATAAATAAATAAATCTTAAAAAATTCACCCTCAAAAATTTACTTTAAAGCAAATGTAGTAAATAAAATACTGTATTTGCATAAGGAAAAGTAAGTAGATCTATGGAATAAAACCATGTTGATTCATATATTGCCAACTAATTTTGGTCAAAGATGCCAAGGTAGCTCAGTGAGGAAACAATAAACTTTCCAAAGGAAATGTTGTTGTGGTGTTTGGCCATATGCCAGATATCATCGCACAGATATGAGAAAAGAATTTCTGAACTATGACACGAAAGATCTATGGAAAAGACCAAAGTAAATGCTTATTATTTCCATTAATGTGCACAGCAAATAGAGATAGCTGACAACAAAGTGAAAGAACCTTGGATCAAAGATCTTTAAGAGGTGACATGTTGTAAAACTCTTCTTTACATTTATTTTGGTGCGTAGAAAGAAATATTGTAAACATCACATGAGTACAGATAAAAAGAAAACTGAAACACATCTGGGCCTTAAATGTAAACAGAGTAATAAAGCATGTCACAATCAAGTGGAGAAGACACTGCATGCAAAGGAAACTCAGAGCTTATGTCATGCAGGATCTCACAGCTTCTTCAATAGTTATTTCAGACATTTAAAATATTTCACTAATTCAAAGCCTAGTGCTAAATTCATGAGTACCATGGGGGCATAGAGTATTCAATGTGTGTGTTTGTGTTTGTGCATGCACATTGGTAAGGATTTTTAAAGTATGTCCTGAATATTTATTAGCTCCAGTAGGAAAAAAAAAAGCATGTTCTATTTTTTCCCTGAAGTAGTTTGAGAGTACACTCAAAGACTTAATGTATTGACATTTTGAGCAGTATCTTAGAACAAGGGAAAGGAGGTACAAATTTCAATAAAATATAACCCTTAAGAAGTCGTTATCACAGTCGGTATTTTAGAATGACCACTGGTGGTCCTTCTTTAGAAAGTTCCTTCTACAGTTTTGCCAAATTCCTATGAAGATTTGGGAATTAAAAATAAAAAGAAAATTTAAGAGTGGAGAGAATTTTTCTTGGAAAGATGAAGGAAGTTCCTCTTCCTCATTCCTCCCACAATTTACAGCTAGGATACCTGAAAGTTATCCATCAAAGAAAAAATGATATGTGGTAAAAAGAAAATGTACTAAATAGATTTTTTCTTGTGTTTCCTATAAGAATTCTTAGAAACCTATTATCTGAAAATGTCAACGGCTGTAGACAAAGAAAACAAAAACTAAAAACACTCCCAGAAAAGTCTGTTGTCTTCATTTGAAGAACAGGAAAAAGGCAGTCTGAAAAATATAAATTAAAAAAAAAATAACATCTATTCTGATTAAATACTGTAAATTATCTGTGGTACTACAAAGACAATATCACATGGAAGTGTAGGCCATCACCCTTACCATATTCTGACAAGATGACCCTTATTGGTCCACGAGAGACATCGAGAAGAAAGAATGGGGATTAAAAGCAATCATCATCACTGGGTGCTAACTAGAGTTCTCCCCTCAACCATGTCAGCAGACCCCAGCTAAGGAGGCTCAATTGCTCCTCCTATCTGGCAATAGTGTCACTAACCACATGCCACCCTGGAAAGTGTGGAGGTAGTGGAATATGGAGTCAGAATTGTCCTCATCCTTTAGCAATGGATCTGTCTTCCAGTCTTGCAGTCAGTACTGGCCATATGGAGAACACTAATGAGATATCTCTTGCTTAACTAGTCCAGGTAGTATCCCTGAAAGCCTGGAGGAAATCATGAAACTGGATCCCTGTCCAGCAGGAACTGGGAGACTCTCCCTCCCAAGAACTAACTCCCACTAGAAGTCAAACCAAGAACTCAAGACTTACTCTGTTATCTTGCAGTAACAAGATACCATCATTGTTCCCCAGCCAAAGCAGGGAAAGAAAGAGGGATAAAACCGAAGATTTAAGTAAGATCCAAGATCTCAAACATATCACTTAAAATGTTCAGTTATAGTAAAAAAAAAAATCACTCAACATTCTGAGACCAAGAAGAAGTCAAATTATTGAGAAAAGTAAACAGATGCTGATACTTATACAAGATAGAAGTCTAAGGATTCAAGCACAGCTATCATAAAAATAGGTGGTGGGGCTGGCATTCGGCCCTCTGGTTAAGATGCCCATGTCATGTACTAGCATATCTAGATTTGATTCTCGGCTCTAGTTCCTGACTCCAGCTTCCTGCCAGTTCAGACCCTCAAATCATAGGTGATGGCTTAAGTAATGCATAACTGCAACCCACATAAGAGACCTGTATTGCGTTCCTGGCTCAGGGCCTCAGCCTAGTCCACTCACTGCCACTGCCAGTATTTGGAGAGTGAATAAACAGGTGGAAGTATTCTCTCTCTCTCTCTCTCTCCCCCTATATGTGTGTGTGTGTCTGTGTGTGCTTGTGTGTGTACATATGTGTGTGTGTGTATATATACATATATATATTTCTCTGTGTGTGTGATTGTGTGTTTGCATGGACATACATGAGGGTGTGTACCTCAGCATAAACCTAAAAATTCTTTGATGAACAATTATGTACAGGTTTTAAATAAATGAAAAGACAAAAAATAGTTGGTATTAAATAGAAGATACAGGGAAAAATCAAGGAGCAATTATAGCACTGAAAGTACACAATTATTTAAATCTGAAAATCTCAGTGAGGTATTTCAATAGCAGAATAGAGAGGGCAAAGGAAAAATCAGTGAATTTGATTATTAGAACCGAACTCATGAATTATGAATGGTATTGTAAGCAGAAATATGAATAAAGTAGGTTTACCCTCACCCTTTATTTTCTAAATTATATTTGTCAGTTGTAGAAATATATTATAAAAATGTATGTAGAGAAAATTTTTAAAGACAATTTTGTTATAAATGGGAAAGGGTAAAAGCTTCCAAAATCAGAGAAGTTCTGGTAAATTATGAAAACAGAAAACAATAATACCTACAAAAATAACTATAAAACTTTTCAAAATGATATTTTAAGATACTGTAAGTAATTCAGACCAATATTTTAAAATACATTCAGTTAACTCAGTATCATAAAAATGGAATTATAATCAGATAGAACAAATATATAAATGTAAATAGCATTCTGAGTCATAAAATAATATTCAATAAATTCAAAAGTGTTGAAATCCTGCAGAATTGTACCCTTAACACAATGGAATCAAGCTATAAATCAGTAACAGAAAGGTTATGAGAAAAATCTTCAAATACCTGAAAATATATTTCTAAATAATCCATGAGCAAACAGGAAGTATCAAGGGATATAAAAAATGCATTGCACTGAATGAAAATGAAAATACAACAGATCAAAATTTGTGAAGCACAGCTAAAGAACTTCTGCTAAAGAAATTTATAAATTAAATGCTTATTGTAGGAAGTAGAAGTCTCAATATTCCAGTTCTTCCACAGGGAAATAGAAATATGTTCATAAAAATAACGCAAGCAGAAAGAATGAAATGCTATTCATGATTTTTTTTTTTTTTTGACAGGCAGAGTGGACAGTGAGAGAGAGACAGAGAGAAAGGTCTTCCTTTTTCATTGGGTCAGCCCCCAATGGCCACTGTGGCTGGCGCACCATGCTGATCCGAAGCCAGGAGCCAGGTGCTTCTCCTGGTCTCCATTGCGGGTGCAGGGCTCAAGCACTTGGGCCATCTTCCACTGCTTTCCTGGGTCACAGCAGAAAGCTGAACAGGAAGAGGAGCTACCAGGACAGAATCCAGCGCGCCGACTGGGACTAGAACCCGGTGCGCTGGCGCCGCAGGTGGAGGATTGGCCTATTGAGCTGGCCTATTCAAGAAATTTGAACACACATAATAGAGAAAATAAGCAAGCAAACAAACCAAATATCATTACTACTTTGAAATAATAATTTAATTGGCACATTTGTAGTAAAAGAGAGAAAGGACAAATAACACAGAAATCAATAATATCACAAATGCAATAGCAGATATCAACACAGACTATGCAGACCTCAAAAAATAAGAAATTGAGACTCTAACAATATGAATTTTACAATTAAGACAAAATAGAAAAAAAAACTTTAATAATTAAAAACCGCAATATAGTCAAAATGAAATAAATAATTGAGTAAGCTATCACATGAAAGAAATTCCAATCCAGATGGTTTCACTGGAAAAGTAAAACATTTGAAAAATTAACATCAATTCCATAGAATTTCTTCCAGAAATTGAAAGAAGAAGGAACTTCACAGTCTCATTTTATGAAGGCATTATTACTCTGCAAACAAAGGTAAGCTGCTATTTTAAAAATATTAAATAATCTTAGTTATCAATATCAGTAAAATTAATCTTGACAAAATGTAAGAGAGAGAAAGACAGAGATTATGTCCCTATATAGTTTATTCTAGGCAAGCAAGACTGGCTCAGTGTTTAAAAATTTAAAAAAAAAAAAAAACTGATCATGTTAATAAACTAGATAAGAACAATTACATGAATATAGCATTTAATGTAAAAATGCATTTGACATAATTCAATAACCAATTATGGCAATATTTTCAGAAATCTAGAAAGGAGAATTTCTTCATTTTGAAAAGCGTCTACACAAACATGAAAGTTAACAAATACTTAATGGTGAAATAATTAATGCACACTCCTTAAGCCTGACAAAAGGCAAGAATTTCTACTATGACATCTACTGTGTGAAATATTTTAAGTTCTCTTTAATGCAATGAAGAAGTATATGAAAAGATATACAGATTTGAAAGAAGGAAATGAAACCATTCCTGTTACCAGATGATTTGAAGATCCCTAAAGAAATCCCCCAAGAAATCCAAAAATAAGTTCTAACAATTAATATGTGAGTACAGGAAGATCTCGAGACACAAAAATCAATATTTAGAACAAGCCATAATTCTATATACTTTTAACAAGCAAAGAGGAACATAAAATTTAAAATGCAATACTATGCATAAAGCTAAAGAAGGAAAAAAAGCCTTAGGTATAAATCTAACAAAAGACACACAAGATTTGTATGCTGGAAAAGTACAAAATGTGATGAAATAAATTTTAAAATGACTTAAACATATAACATGAAGACTCAAAAATACATCAATTGTCACAGAATCAGTAAATAAGTTACATGGTAATCCTCTCAAAATACTGGCACTTTTTTTTTGTATTTAAATATAATTTTACTCTGAAATATATGTGAAAGTCAAAGAATCTGGACCAGCTAAAATATATGCAGAAGAAGTGATTGGAATCTGTCTAGCTGATTTCAAGGTTTATTATAGAGAAACAGTAAACATGATTGGTAGGACTGGTGGAAAGACAATCACATGGGCAATGGAACAATATGATATCTCAACATAGTCACACACAAGTCTAATCAACTGATGTTTGCAAAATATGAAGCAATTCACTACTGGAAGGATACTTCTTTTTTAACAAGTGGTGCTAGACCAATTGTTTATTCATTAGCACGATAATGAACCTTGGCCTAAACTTCACATAGTAAAGTCTAACTCATATTTAATTGTAAAATGTAACACATAAACCTTATAGATGATATTGGATAGAAAAAGATCTTTTGAATCTAAGTAGTGGTAAACAGTTGTTACGAATGATACTATATGCCCTATCCATCATTAAATAATTGATAAATAGGATTCATGAAAATTTTAAAAGAAGTGTGTTCTCTGAAAAACTGCTATGACACAAAGACAAATTACAGACTGGGAGAAAATGTTTTTCAATAACCAAAGACTATTGCCTGGACAATATTTAGAACACCCAAATTCCACAATAAAGCACACCAAGCAACCCAACTACAAATGGACAAAAGAAGAAATCTTTCACTGAAGAGGATAAATTGTTGGCAAATAAACATGTGAAAAGATGCTTACTAAAACAAATCATTCTAAAAATCCAAGTGCAGACACAATGAGTTATCTACATAGCTGTTAGAGCAGCTAAAATAAAACAGTAACAACAACGAATGCTGGAGAATATGTGGGGAGAATATGTATGGGAAGGCAGTGGAGGATGGCCCAAGTGCTTGCGCCCTACACCCGCATGGGAGACCAGAATGAAGCACCTGGCTCCTGGCTTCGGATTGGTGCAGCGCCAGCCATAGTGGCCATTTGAGGGGGTGAACCAATGGAAGGAAGACGTGTCTCTCTGTCTCTCTCTCACTCTCTAACTCTGCCTGTCAAATAAAAAAAATTAAAAAAAAAACGCACACTAAATCTGAGTCCTTAAAACAGATTCTTTAAAAGTTATGATGACATTCTCATGAAGATGCTCTAAAAAAACTTATTCACATGGATGATCACATATTTTGAAGAAAAATTATCCTTATTTTTGCCTTTTGTATAGAAGGATAAATCAAAATAGTTCATGGAAAGTGGAACTGAAAATTCATTTTGATTCCCCAAATTTTTGAAATTCATGCATATTTTTTCCATAATCTGCATATTCAGGAAACTTACTGAAGACCCCTCACCTACAGAAAATTCATTTCAAGAGCAACAGAGAAATGTGGGATAATCAATTTATGTTTCATTTGCAAAATAATAAGTCAAATTAAATTAGTCATTCTTAGCAAATCTTAATTGATACAGTAAAATTGTGATGGATTTTCTTCCACATGGAAGGAAATGTTAGAACTTAGGGGAGGAAAATCAAAATTAATAACAAACAAGCATAACACAATTGATGAAAATATGAAGACTTCTATAAAACTTGAAAGAAAATATAGTTGGACTAAGTATGCAAATTACTTAGTATTTCTATAGGGAAAATTTTTATTGTAAAGCCATCATAGTTCCACAAAATATGTAATAGAGTATTTCATTCATGTAGCACTTATGTGATGCATATCTTATTTAGTATTTATATTATCTCATATGATTGATCTTCCTATCACTTACATATATTGGGTGCAAAGAATTAAGTTTGGCTCCAGTTTTAGAACTCAAGGTGTGAAGTAAAATCAGGAGACATTTTTGTAAACTGTTCTCTAGTTTTAAATTATTTCACTTCTGAAATTTGGATATTGCATAAAATAGCATATGTGAATGGAAGCATCATTATTTCAAAACAGGTGCCTACAAATCTATTTTCTGATGTATTACTGCAATGCAGAACTCAATTTCATATTTCACTTGAGTGATCAGAGGGCCTTTTTTTAGTACAGGAAACCAACTAGGGTTATTTGAATGAATGATAACAGCAGTGTATTTTGAAACTTATAATTCCAAAGGAAAGTGAAACATAACTCTAAATCCACATCATCATGACACTTAAACATATTGAGAAATAAATGAGTTTGATTTAATTGAGTATTTCATTGAGCGTGGAAGAGAAAGCAATCAATGCTAAGATTCTTACTATAGTCATGGGAATTGTTGGGCATTCTGCCTCCAACTTTGGAAACATATCTAATTAAGGGAAGTCTGCCTTAATGATTTGCCTTAGGATCACAATTAGTAGAGACCTCTAGGGTTTGTGATTTCTACTTAGGTTTCTCTAAGTTCTACTTAGGGTTCTCCCTATGCTACTATCCAATATTGAAAATTATTGAGTGCCTCACAAAAATAAACATTGTCTGCCCTACTGAATCAGTTCTCTGTAGGACAACTTACCTCTACTTAAATATTTATGTGTCTCTCTACATTTTAATGAGAAAGTATCCAAATATTTTGCTATATAGATAAATTATTACTTTTCCATTTTAATTTATGACAGAGCTATCTTAAATAGTCTTAAAGAGCTCTATATTAGGTAAAGAGGATTGATTGCATGGATGTTCATTTCTATTCAAACTTTTGACGAACAACTATGCAAGCAGAATTATCATATCAGAATAATTGAATGTAGTTTCTAAATGACGTTTCAACAATAATATGCATCATGTAATATTAGTTTATAGTTTTATAATAGAACCAAAGTATTGTGATAATTAGCTTGTAAAATTATGCCTAATGATGTCCATCTTTGGTATTCACATTGTTCAGGTTTTGCTTCCCATGAATGTGGACTAGATCAACTGACTTGTTTCTAGAATAGGGCTGAAGATTAAGTTTTTAAAATTGTTACTTCTATCCTGCCATATTTCAGAGTAGCCAAAAATGGTGAAGTACTGAAGATGTCTATTAACCATAAGTAGGTGAAGTCCTCCAAAAGCCCACAAGGAACTGATCCTTGCCAATGTGAACACAAATAAGCTTTTGCTGCCCCTCCTGACACCTTGATTGTTGCTTTGAAGCAAATCTAAGGAGGAACAAAAAATGTTGAGCTGGATTTGTGTTCCATAGAAGCCATGAAATCCATGCATTTTAAGCCATTTGATTTTAGAATAATTAGACTCAACACATTGTTGTATCCTATTTTTCATTATTTGTAGGCATAAATGAAAATATTTGACTTTGCCATCTCTTTTGTTTCTAGATGATCTTTTTGATTTGTCTTTTCATGACCTTACCTCTGTGGGGAGCAATTGGGACTAGACTGTTACTCGAATTAAGACTTATTTTATGCATCTGCTCTCCCACAATATGGCGCTGGGAGAGGAGGAAACAGCTTCTACACAGCTGCCTCCAGTTCAACCAATAAACAGCAGGACCTGCTCCTGATTGGAGGAGAGCAGCGTACTCGGCGTGTGGGTAGCAGAGTTGGGATTGGTGGAAGAGGACTATAAAGGAGGAGAGAGACAACATGCACCAGGAACACCTGAAGGAACACCTGTGTAGCCCCCGAGAGAGCCGGCCGGCGGTGTGCCGCTCCCCCGCGGAAGTGGGGAAAGTGGCAGGGGGAACCGCCCTTCCACGGAGGTGGAAGGGTCAGTAGCCAACCTGGGAAGAACCAGCAGCAAACCTGGGGAGGGCCGAGCAGACAAAAGAACAGCGCAGGGTTTAGTGTCGTTCCTCCATGAAGAGGAGGAGCAACAACCTCTAAAACGCGGATAAGAGAACTTTGCTAACACTAATCAGTAAATACCAGGAGTAGATGCATTAATTACAGAGAATATTATTAGAGATCCATATGGTTATAACATTATGCAAAAAGGTTCAATTCTCCAAGACATAACACAGAACACAAAGTTATCTAATAAGAGAATATGAAACTACCTGAAAATACAAGCCAATTGACTTTTTTTTATGTCAAGTAGAGTTTATTTGAGCAAAACAGACCAACATAAAGCATCTATATGATTTTCAAATTCAAGGTGCTCCGTGAACATTTTCTCAGAACTTTAGCCAACAACATGATCAGGCAACATTTATTGAAATATGAAAGTGAGACATAGAAAACAAATTAACTGCCTGCATCTTTGTCAATCAACTCATCAATTTGTTATACCTTAACTATTTCATTTGGTTACAGCTTCACTAACTACTATACTTAACTGTGGGGTTTCTGCAACCAAACAAAACTCAGTTATTATGCAATCAAACTCCATAATGCTTTGGCTTACTGGACCCAGGCCAGGTGCTAATTTGTAATCCAGGGCTTTATATAAAAACTTATTTAAAATATATGAATATAGAAATTTATAACTTTAAATTATTATTCCAAGAAATGTTTAAAAACAGAAAAGGTATATAAAATTGTAAGTGAAAAATTACAAACAGTATATCAATGTGTATGATAATTAGTAAATCTTAAGATATGTCAATATGTCAGTAATATCAACAATGCCAGTAATGGCTATTTATGAATTTTCAGTTTATATTTCCTTTGTCAATATGCTGAGACAAATGTATCATCAATAAAGTGGCAATATATAAGCCTGTGTGTGAATGAATTTACTTCAAGAAGTTCATGGAAAATTTAATAAGATAAATTTATTTGGGTACATAAATTTTAAATCTATGCATATCAGAGATATCCAAAAATTTCTTAAAAATTGCATTTTATGAAAAAAAACTGCATAGATTTCAAAAGTTTGTTGCACAAAGATAAATGTATTTTAATTCCTTTTTTTAAGGATTCAACAAACAGTAAGAAAAAATATTGTCCCTCAACAATAGAGACAAGGGCCATAAATAATTATCAAAACTCAAAATGTCAATTTCACTTCTATATATTATATTTTTGGTGCTCTATTTGTTACACAGATTAGGGAAAACATATGGCATTTATGTATGTGGGACTGGCTTATTATGCTAGGTATAATGGTTTCCACTTACATGCATTTTATTGCAAGAGAGAGAATTTTATTCTTTTTTTATGGTTGAGTATTATTCCATATATATACACATATATACATACTATAATTTCTTTATCCAGTCATCAGTTGATGGACATATGGGTTGACTCGTAGCTATTGTGAATTGAGCTACAATAAACATAAGGTAGAGAAAACTCTTCCATATGCAGATTTCATTATCCTTGAATAAATTCCCAAGTGTGGGATTGCTGGATCATATGGTATATCTAGTTTCAGCTTTCTGAGATATCTCCACATTGTTGTCCACAATGGGTATACTAGTTTACATTCTCATCAACAGTGGATTAGTATACCTTTTCCCCCACATCCTTGCCAGCATTTTTTACTTTATTTCTGTATGAGAGCCATTTGAACTGGGGTAAGGTGAAACTTCACTGTGGTTTGTATCTGTGTTTTTCTGATGGCTAGTGATATTGAACATTTCTTCACGTGTTTGTTGGCCATTTGAATGTGCTCTTTTGAAAAATTCCTGATCAAGTCCTTTGCTCATTACTAACTGGATTGTTGGTTTTATTGTTGTTGAGTTTCTTGAGCTCTTTATATATGCTGGATATTAATCCTTTGTCAGTAGCATGGTTTGCAAATGCCTACTCCCATTCTATTGGTTGTCTCTTCATCTTGCTGTGTGTTTTCTTGGTAGTGTAGAAGCTTCTCCCTGGATGTAAACCCATTTGTCTATTTTGACTTTAAATGTCTATGCTTCTGGAGTCTTTTTAAAGAAGTCTGTGCTAATGTCTTGCCAAGTTTCCCATATGTTCTCCTCTAGTAATTTGGAAATACCAGGTTGTGGATTTAGATCCCTGATGCTTTTTGAGTTGATTTTTGTATAAGATGTAAGATAGGGGACTTGTTTCATAATTCTGCACATGGAGATCTGATTTTCCCAGTACTATCCTTTCCCAGACTATCCTTTTTCCTGCAATGGATTTTAGCTTATTTGTCAAAGATGAGTTGGATGTAGATGTATGAATTTATTTCCAGAGTTTCTTTTCTGTATAATTGATCACGTGTCTGTTTTTCTGCCAGTCCAGGCTGTTTTGATTATTACTGCCCTGTAATATGTCATAAAATATGGCATTGTAATGCCTCCAGTTTTGTTTTTGTTGTATAGGATTGCTTTAGCTATTCAAGGTTTCTTGTGTATCCATATGAATTTTAGCAACTTTTCTTCTAGATCTGAAATGAATGTCCATTTTATTTTGACTGGGATCACATTGAATCTGTTAATAGCATTTGGTAGCATGGACATTTTAATGATATTAATTCTTCCAATCAATCAATATGGAGGGGTTTTTCCATTTTTTTTCAGTGTCATCTTCTATTTGTTTCTTTACTTTTTATAACTTTCATCATTGAGAACTTTCATCTCCTTGGTTAAATGTAGTCCACAATAGGTATTAAATTTTTGTAGTATTGTGGATAGGACTGATCTTAGAAGTTCTTTATCAGCCATGGCATTGACTATATAAAATTCTACTGATTTATGTGTGTTAATTTTATATTCTGTCACTTTATTTATTTTTTATATTCTGTCTAGCATATGGTCTATCCTAGAGAAAGTTCCATGCACTGATAAATAGAATGTATATTCTGAAGCTGTGGGATGATATGTTCTATAAATATCAATTAGGTCTGTTTGGTCCATAGTGTAGATTAGCTCTGTTGTTTCTTTTTTTTTTTTTTTTTTTTTTTTTGACAGGCAGAGTGGATAGTGAGAGAGAGAGAGAGACAGAGAGAAAGGTCTTCCTTTTGCCGTTGGTTCACCCTCCAATGGCCGCCGCGGCCAGCGCGCTGCAGCCGGCGCACCGCGCTGATCCGATGGCAGGAGCCAGGAGCCAGGTGCTTTTCCTGGTCTCCCCATGGGGTGCAGGGCCCAAGCACCTGGGCCATCCTCCACTGCACTCCCTGGCCACAGCAGAGGGCTGGCCTGGAAGAGGGGCAACCGGGACAGAATCCGGCGCCCCGACCGGGACTAGAACCCGGTGTGCCGGCGCCGCTAGGCAGAGGATTAGCCTAGTGAGCCACGGCGCCGGCCAGCTCTGTTGTTTCTTAATTTTCTGCTTGGTTGGTATGCCCATTGAGAAAGAGGAGTTTTGAAGTCCCCCATTATTATTGTATTAGAGTCTATGTCTCTCTTTTAATCCATACACATTTCTTTTAAACAACCAGGTACCTGGCATTGGGTGTGTATACAAGTGTTATATATAGAATCTTCCTATTGAATTAATGCCTTAGTCATTACATAATGCCTTTCTTTGTCTCTTTCAACAGTTTTTGTTAATTTTTCCAAAAACTAGCTCTTCATTTCATTGATCTTTTGTATTATTTTTTCTTTTCGATTTTGTTTATTTCTTCTTAATTTTAATTATTTCTTTCCTCCTACTAATTTGGAATTTAGATTGTTGTAATTTTTTAGGTCCTTGAGATGCACTGACAGTTAATTTATTTGGTGACTTTTCACTTTTGTGATGTATGTACCAGTTGCTATAAACTTCCCTCTTAATACTAATTTTGCTATATCCCATAAATTTTGATATGAGGTGTTGTCATTTTCATTCATTTCCATAAATTCTTTGATTTCTCTTTTTATTTATTGTATGACCCACTATTCATTTAGGAGTGTATTGTTCAGTCTCCACGTGTTTGCATATGTTCTGAGGTTCTTTAATTATTGGTTTCAAGCTTCAATCCATTGTGATCAAAGAAGGTATGATTTTTATTCTTTTGAATTTGTCAAGACTTGCTTTATGGCCTAGTATATGGTCTATCCAGATAAAGTTCTATGCACTTCTGAGCAATATGTGTATTCTGCCACTGTAGGTGAGAAGTTCTGTAGATATCAATAGGTCCATTTGGTCCATAATGTCAATTAGTTCTATTGTTTCTTGATTTTCTGTCTGGTTGTTCTACCCAATGATGAAAGTGGTGTGTTGAAATCCCCCATTACTATTGTATTGGAGTCTATGTCTCCCTTCAGAGCTGTTAAAGTTATTTTAAATAGCCAGGCATCCTGTGATTGTGCCTATGCATTTATTATATCCATGTCTTCTGGTTGTATTGATCCCTTAATCCTTACATTGTGTCCTTTGTCTCTTTGAAGTTTTTGTGTTAAAGTCTACTTGGTCTGATATTAGGATGGCTACACCTGCTTTTTTATCCATTAGCATGGAATATATTTTTTCCATTTTTTCACTTTCTTTGCTGCTGAGGTGTTTCTTGTATGTAACAAATAGATGGGTCTTATTTTTTAATCCAGTCGGCTACTCTGTATTGTTTAACTGCAGAGTTGAGGCCATTTACATTCAAAGTTACTACAAATAAGTCACTGCTTCGCTCTGCCATTTTTCTGTGAATATTTATTGCATCTACTTTGGATTTGTTTGTAGTTTTACTGGGGGATTTTTCTGCCTTTACTTTCTTTTGTAATGATCACAATCATTCTGTGTTTCTGTGTGTAGCACATCCTTTGCATCTTTTGTAAGACTGGACAAGTGGTGACAAATTTTTTCAATTTCTGTTTGTTGTGGAAGGTCTTTATTTTACTTTCATTCATAAATGTGAGATTGGCAGGGTACAGTATTCTTGGTTGATAGTTTTTATCTCTTAAGACTTGGAATATATTTTACCATTCTCTCCTATACTGTAAGGTTTCTGATAAGAAGTTGGCTGTGAGTCTAATTGGAGATCCTCCGAAAGTAATCTGGCATTTCTCTCAGGCACATTTTAGAATTTTTCTTTATGCTTTACTATGGAAAGTTTGACTACTATGTGTCATGATAAAGATATTTTCTGGTCTTATCTGTTAGGAGTTTTATGTGCTTCCTGTACTTTGAAATAATTCTTTTCTTTCTCCAAGCTAGGGAAGTTTCTGTACTTATATCACTAAGTAGGCCTTTTAGTCTCTTCTTTCTTTCTATACCTTCAGGCACTCCTAAAACCCATTATGTTGGGTCATGTGATGGTATCCCAAATATCTCCCATACTGTTTTTAAGTTTTCCAATTTCTTCTTGTTTTTTGACTGATTATGTAATTTCCAAATATTTGTCTTCTAGCTCAGATATTCTTTCTACTGCCTCACCAACATTGTTGTAAAGGCTCTCCACTGCTTTCTTTATTTAATTTGTTGAATTCTTCATTTCTAGTATTTCATTTTGATTTCTCTTTAAAATCTCAATTTCATGGGAAAAATTTTCATTCATATCCTATGGTTTCTTTAGTTTCTGGATTTGCTTTTGTTTGCTTTTATTTAATCCTACAGTTAATTTTTTGAATTCCATTTCGAGCATGTCCTCAATCTTTTCATCTTCACATTCTTTTTTTTTTTTTTTTTTTTTTTTTTTTGACAGGCAGAGTGGACAGTGAGAGAGAGAGACAGAGAGAAAGGTCTTCCTTTGCCGTTGGTTCACCCTCCAATGGCCGCTGTGGCTAGTGCGCTGCGGGCAGTGCACCACGCTGATCCGATGGCAGGAGCCAGGTACTTATCCTGGTCTCCCATGGGGTGCAGGGCTCAAGGACTTGGGCCATCCTCCACTGCACTCCCTGGCCACAGCAGTGAGCTGGCCTGGAAGAGAGGCAACCGGGACAGAATCCGGTGCCCCGACCGGGACTAGAACCCGGTGTGCTGGCACCGCAAGGTGGAGGATTAGCCTAGTGAGCCGCGGTGCCGGCCTTTCATCTTCACATTCTAATAATGAAATGTTACTGTATTCCTTTGGAGTGGGTCATAGAATCATCCTTTTTCTGGTTTCTTGAAATCATGCATTTATTTTTAGGCATTTGTAGAATTTTTTTTCCTCTTGATGGCTTTTATCTTTTAACTATGCCTCTGTGGCTTAGTGGAACATCTATACCTTCAATGGATACCAAGTGAGTGGTGAGTGTGGCCAGGGACCTCCAGTCAGTGCTTTAGAATGAGGTGAGTATCCAGGATAACACCCAGGTTTGGTGTGGTAGCTCTCCTCTGGTTAACTGGATGGAGAAAAAATGGTCCCCTCTAGTAGGTGTGACCACACCTTCTCCAAGCTGAGGAATGCCCAGGTGTTAGACCACATTGTGTTCAATACTCATCCACACCACTGGATGAATCACACATATGATATGTGCAACCCTACCTATGAACACAGTACCTTCTGCTATGAGCTGCTCTAGGCAACCAAGGAGCTCTGAGAGTGTGCAACAGCCCTCTATAATTGCCCAGAACTAGACTACACCCTGCCTGCTTTCATGAGAATGAGTTTCTCATTCTCAGTTCCTAGGGATTTCAGAGTGAAGGAGTAACACTGGGGCCACTCCACCTAGCTTGGCTATTCTGTCCACAAGGAGAATGAGGGGTCCCCAGAGCCCACTGAATCAACTCTGGTCATCCCAACCATATTTGATGTCAGTGGGGAATGCGAGTTTTTCTCTCTGCTAAGTTCTCTGGATCATAGGTGTGCAAAATACCTGCAAACCACAGCCCTGCTCCCTTTACAATTGTGCTGGACACATAGGAGATTACTGCAGGCATCACTTCCTTTCCATAGGGATAGCTTCCCGCCCCTCCTGTTGTCAGATGGGTGCATTAGCACAGTGAAGACCCTCTCCATCGGTTGCTCTTGAAGTGCTTTGATTGCCTAGGGTGAGAACAATTACTGCTGGGTGCCTGTTCAGGAGCTAGAGTAGCCACTACCTGCCTGTGTCTGAAAATGACATCAGCCCTCCCACTGCTGGCTACAGGTCACTATTGTAGCAGGGAGAAGTAGGTAGAGAGAGACATGCCATTTTTTCCCCTAGTCTCTGGGTGAGCAGTCAACCTGCTGTTCTGTGGGATCTGGGCCAGATTCAAAAAGGTACAGTTCACGAAGCCTCCCTCTCTTATATAAACAGTGGCATGGGCCTGTGAAATCATATTTCAACTGGTTTGCCAGGGCAGGAGCCTTTTTCCCCAATCCAAGCTGCTGTGTCCTTTTGTTGTCTCAACACATGTTGCTGTGGCTGTACTTGCTGCACAGGTGTGGGCTGTTTCTACTGCTTTCTTGGGATCTCCCACTGCAGTTCTGCAGCTTTACCCTGAGAGTGTACTCTCTGCCCTTTTTTTAAAAATTTATTTCACCCAGCTTAAATCAGACTGGCTATTCTGCCATTTTGGAACCCCCCCTCTCCATTTTCAATAATATTCCTGCTTGCAGCTAGTTAAAGTATCATTTTCTTTTGCATTGTGATCTTATACAATAGTTTTATCTTTACATTATTACAGGGCACATCATTTATTACAGCTGAATTGCTTTTTAAGATATGCAGAATTTTGCATTGTTCTTCTGAAGACATCCGTCAATTTCTTAAATAAAATAAATGATTTATCTAAAATCCTCTGGATTTTATACTGAAACTACCTCCATTTTATAATTAGTCATTTGTTGTTATGTTTTTGCTGTAAGGAAAATTATAAGTTCTTCATCTATGCCTTGTAATTTAAAGATTATGCTAAGTTTTACTTACAACTGTAAATTTGTCTTCTTGTAACACTTATTAAAGTCTGTGCAGTGCAGAAAATACTATTGCATTATATTATATTATATTATACTCTATTCTTGCTCATAGATCATAATTCCTGTTCCACATGGGGTGTTATCTTTTAAACAACATTTATTATCTCTGTGTTTCTATGTTGCCTCTCCATTTCTTCCTTGTACTTTGCTGTTTTTACACCATCTTTCTGTTGTCCTTTCCATCTGAGATGTTTTTCATTCTATTTTAGGTCCCCTAGTGTCTTTTGTTTCTAATATTTGCTTAATCCTGTTTTCTGATCAATTTTAAAACTTTACCAACTTTTTTATCCCTTTTCTTGCCTTTTCATTCTGCCCAGTAATCTTCTATGCCCTTTTTATTCTCTTCTATTGAAATACGATGTGCATGCTATCTAATCTTAATTTGTTGAATCTTAACATAGTATTTGTTTGAAATGATAGGTTTATTTTGTTCCTCTAAGTCCTGATCTCAATCTTTTCTTCTGTTTAATTTTACATAAGCCTGTAAATGTATTTTTCTCTGTCCTTATAGGTATTTAATTACATGTGGTCAAATTCATTGTTGGATCCACTTTATAGGCAGTATTTTAAATTATGAGAGAGGATTGACAAACCATAGTCTATTGAAAACAAGGTCATTGCATTAGGAAGTGACTCTTCTTTATGTCATACGATGAGTTATAAATCTGACACTTGTTTACATAGGAGAATAAAGAAGATGTTCGAAAGATGTAGTTCACTAAAAATTAGCAAGGATATAATTAGAAAAAAGTAATTTCTTTTTGGTACAACAAAGTGCAGCTTGATGATTAAACTCATCTACATAAAACTTTGTTATAGAAAGATCCAGTGTATGTTGATTTCAATTCCTGTAGGAAATAATTCTTTATTACAACCCCCTAAGATATAGCCAAAATGATCTATTGCTAAAGGCCCATTTGAAACAGATACCAAATTTCCGTGGCTGTTTGACAGATGGTTTTCCCTAGAAAGAGGCTGAATATAGAAGACAGAAGTGAACATTAAGAACAATCAATTTAAAATTTACAATTTGAGAAAAGAGGCTTTCAAAATTTTATTTCACTTTATTTAAAACTTGTATTTCCAAAATGCTAGAATTTGATCCTAATGATACAGTTGATGAATGCAAATTGAATTCAAAGTAATTATGCTTTCCAGGCCAATAATCACAAGCAGCTTTAACAACTTTCTTTTAGCTCAAGATCAAAGTGAACTATATTTAAGTCAGTTATTTAGAAAAGCATGCATAAAGAATAGTTGAGTATCTAAAGGAAAGTAATGTTGAAAGAAATGCAATTTTTATTAGGCTAAGGTAAATCTCTTTACAAGGGCAAAATGCTAACTATCAGAATGTTTATTAAAATACTCACTGTGATTTTCCATGTTTTTCAATAATTTTTCTAGAGTAAGGTATTAAAATTGCTACCTGAATTTCCAATTACATCTAATATGGTATCATTTTATTTAATGTTCCCAATGATTTTCCAGGATGCCTAATGTTTATTTTAATGGTGATTGAAAGTAAATAAAGGTACCCACGTTGATTAAGTAATTATTAACAAAGTATAGGTAAACTCTGGGTCCTGTCCTTCCAGTTTAAAACTATATAGATAAGCTATCTCATTTGAGGGAACCCTGTAAGGTACTGCCTCTAGAAACCTCAGAATGATCTTTCTTTCAAGCCGGTGCAAGAGGAAGTTTAGCTAGTTTAATGATATAAAAAGAGGCTTCCCTCCTTGCTCTAATTTCTACATCTATATGATTTCAAAAATGACTCAGTTAATGTTTCATTACCCTAACCGTGGCTGGTTGTAATGAAAGCTGCCCATGCAATTTTCCACTGAAAATTACAAAACTTTGATTAGATTGAATTTGAATCTACACCATTCACTCTTGTGGGTAATTAGAACTAGATTTGAACAGATGTATAGTGTTTTCATTTAGTTGTAAACATATGTATGTTTGTGTTCATTTTTATTTCTTTTTATTCCTTAAAGAGTGAGTTAAATTTACAGTGATAGTATGAAAGCAAATACAAAATGTGGTTTAATTGGACTAGATGTAATTTCATATATTTCCAAGTAACACTCATCCATGTTTTATTAGTTACTAATATTATTCTGACAAAAACATATAGATGGAGAGCATTTTAGATTTTTATTTACTTATCCAAAAGTCACTTATCTGAGTCTAAATACCATGCCAGAGAAAATGCTAGCATTTGGAATAAACATTTAGCAAATATTCTCTTTGAGTAAACCAGAATGAAGAAAATAATTCCCTTGATGGGCAAATTGGATGTCATTAATTCCATATACAAATAATCTGCGTTTTTCTTCTTAAATAGATGACTCCCTCAAGCACTGTGTTGCAACTTTTATGTTAAGAATGCAAATTAATTTAACAAATTGAGATACCAAGTGTAAGGATTTAAAGCAGGATAAATTATAAAGGGGATAATTGGCAAAGAACTTTTAAATGGAGGTCGATTGTATACAGACAGATAATATCCTTTAAAAATGGAAACTAGAAGGGTTGTATGAGTTTGGCTAATGCCATTCATTGCAAGCAAGACAACAAAGCCATGGTCTTTTGTACGGAGAATGTTTATCACAAGGCAGCCAGACAAGTAGCCAGAAATAATGTTCAAATCTGACTCCCTAACCAGCTTTTGCAAGTGACCTTTTTAGGAATGGAATGGGAAGTGAGGTTCCAAGATGGGAGTTGATTGGTCACCCAAAAGGGAGTGCTCTTGGTCTTCCTGTGCAGGCACAGATCAACTACATGTATGTTCACAAGATGTATGTTCAAAATGTGGTAGATTTAGCAGGTTAAGAAAGATTTTTCACTCAAATGATCATAAATTCATCCAGTAGTTTGTGCCTTTATGACTTGGTGTCCTGTGGCCCTGGTATGTTTTAGATGAGATTTTGTTGTACGTGACGGTCCCACACTGGTGACACTTTGGTGCTCCCGTCAGCCAACTGGATCACTCCCAGATTCAGAGTTTTACATCATTTTAGCATTTCCTTTGTGTTTGTACATGTTGTGATGAGCCACTGTTAGTATTTTGATTTAAAATGAAGCATAATTACTCTGTTAGTACATTTTTAGTGTCACCAACTCATTTTTAAAATTTGAATGATGTACAGACTTTAATTTGTTTTTACTGCAATATCAATATTTGCTCATGTTTTCTAAATTCCTTTTAAAATAAAGTTAATTCTGTATGCGTTTTTCTAAAAAAAATTATTTATTTGAAAGTCAGAATCAAAGATGGGGAGAAGGGGGAGAGAAAGAGAGAGAGAGAAAGAGAGAGAGAGAACAGGAACAGGTGGAGCTGTACTAGGCTGAATTCAGGAGCCAGGAGCTTCTTCTGGGCCTCCCACATAGATTCATGGGCTCAAGCTCTTGGGCCATCCTCTGCTGCTCTCTCAGGTGCATTCGCAGAAAGCTAGATTGAAAGTGGAGAATCTGGGAGTTGAATCTGCACCATATTTGATGCCAGTGCTGCAGGTAGCAACTTCACTGTGCCACAATGATGGCCCAAATTTGAGGAGTGTTAACACTGCTTCTTGTTAATATGTACTGTAGTCTCAAAATTTTCAGTTAGCTCTTAAACTATTTAACTGCATAGCTTCTATCCCTCAACTTTTTCATCATTCCTCAATTCTGAGTATTATTAACTGAGATGGTCAATCTAGCAGATTGTTGTTGATGAGGGTTGTTTTGAGAAATAAAATTCAGCATCTATTTGGACATATTCTCAAGTGCATGGATTTAAAATTTGATTTGATTTTACATCATCAGGATTTTAGTTCCTATTTTTTGAATTTTCAACAGCTCTTGAAGGCACACTATAGAATTAAATAGCAAACAAAGACTACTATGAGAATAAATAAACCAAATGTTAACAATCCTTGGAAGAGTGATTCCATCTCTGGTGGGATCCCTGGATATAACCCTGAGAAACAGTCTTCATTTCTTGTAGTAGCAAGGAAAGCTGTTGTTACCAAGTGGCTTGCTGTTTAATTTTGTCTAAGTGGGTTTCTGCCATGATGGATTGGTTGATATTGGTCAAACAAGGAACTGGCTACTACTGCCCATACTCCTTTTTTCTGCTATTTTATAATCAAGCACAATGTGGTTACCTAATACAACCTTCTCCAAGGAAATCAATTCTGTTTATCCTGAAGCTCTTTCATGTGCTGCAATACCCAGAGCACTAAGTTTCTGATATGTCCATAGCATATAACCCACCACCAGTATAAAAGTGACCTGCTAAACATCTAGCAAAAGCCATCTTTCCACTTTTCAAATAAATGGACATTTAGATTCTAGAAAATAAATTTAGAGAACTAGCTCAATGTTAATTCTCATTAGGGTTTTGGATAGAGAAAGATATGATTAGCCATCCTAGCAGAAAATTTTCTACCATATACCAACTATCAGTTCATTCATACACCTAAAACTATCTGTATTTTGAGTCCATAAAATATATATCCACTGGAGACACATACGTTTTTAAAAAAGATTATAAAAATTGAGATCTTCATTGGGTGACAACATGGACATGTCAAAATAATGATCATTAGTGTTGGGTAAAGAAATGATTAGTCAAATTAATTGACAAATTCCTAAAACACAAGAGGTTTTAAATCCTCTCTGAAGACTGTGTCTTCTAGACAGTTGTGATATAAATGGATTGAAGAATGGGAAAGGGGTGTAAATGCCTTTTAAAGAAATAGGGATTTTTTTTAGGGAGCTGTTGTTCACTATACTATGAGCCATTAATGATACAGATCAAAAAGAGACGAGTCTGAGGAAATTTTAATCAGAGTTACAGCAATCTATCTCTATGTGTAACATGCTGTGATGGTCTGTCATAGGTAGGTTGAAGTCAGGAGATTCCAGTAAAATTGTATGCATGTATTGAGTAGAGTTTTTGATGGCAAATCCAGTGTTTAGCATGATTTCTGTTATCAGTCAAGGTATGAGCAATTCTTCCAACAGAAGTATCCCTTTTTTCTTCAAAAGGGGCAGCAGATAATGTAGGATACGTACTGCGGTGAGGCAGTCAAAGC
Source organism: Oryctolagus cuniculus (assembly GCF_964237555.1). Lineage (NCBI taxonomy): Eukaryota > Metazoa > Chordata > Mammalia > Lagomorpha > Leporidae > Oryctolagus > Oryctolagus cuniculus. Next base: position 27,284,209 of record NC_091436.1, read on the forward strand.
TGAATTTTTTGGCTTCCTATAGATCACAAGTTGCTGTCATTTTCTGAAGGCAGACTGGCCATTATTTTGTTACTATGCTGACATTTTGAGAAGTAGGCTATAGGTCTCTGTGTGCTATCCAGTCAGTTAGTACCCTGAGACTCCTCTTTGTTGTTCATCAATAAACAGGCGGATGTCTTTCTCAAATACTGGAAGCTCAAGGACAGGGCATTAACTGGACTTTCCTCAATGATCTGAAATGCCTTCTGTCATTCCTTGTTCCCATCTACGTGTTCATTGTCTGCTCCTATAAAACCTTATACAAAGTTTGGCTATGTGTCTGAAATTGGAGTCAAAATATGACAAAACCTTACCATCATATGGAATGCTTGCAGTTGCCTTCCAGAGGCACGTGCTTCCATGGTGCCAAAACTTCCCTTAGATCAGGCAGTGTCTTTGTTCCTGAGGTGACTCCAAGCTCAAGTATTCCCTAGCTTGCTTGGAAATTTTGTATGTTTTGTAGGTAGTTACAACCCTTTTCTTCCAGGAAACTTTTGGGTAGGATTTGCTTGGAAATCTCTTTAGTTTTTTTGAAAACCCTGGGCCAATGTGCCAAGGGAAGAAACATACAGAATGGAAAGCATCCCCTATAGGTCAACAATGTACCAATACATTGTGAGTTTGACTGTCTATAGCCTCAGGAGTCAGCAACTAAAGCCAGACAGGTAAGTCCAAATCTATTTCCACAGCCAGCCTTTGCAAGTGACATTTATTCAGAAGGAGGTGAGGATCAAACTTGAGAGTTGGCTGATTATCCAAGGTGTGGGAGGGGGGTTTTGTGTATTTTTGTGCAGGACAGATCAGATGGGTGACTATTCATGTATTGTATTTTCATGTTGTGCTATCTTAGCATGTTCAGAGAGGGGAGTTTTGACTCAAAAATGTCATAAATTCACAAATAGTCAACAGTGTACCCATTGGTGTCCCATGGTACCATGGTAATAACAGTTTTTTGTTTTTTGTTTTTTTTTTTGGACAGGTAGAGTTGCAGACAGTGAGAGAGAGAGAGACAGAGAAAAAAGTCTTCCTTGTGTTGATTCACTCCCCAAATGGCCACTACGGCCAGCGCTGCGCCAATCCAAAGCCAGGAGCCAGGTGCTTCTTCCTGGTCTCCCATGCGGGTGCAGGGCCCAAGCACTTAGGCCATCCTCCACTGCCTTCCCCGGGCCACAGCTGAGAGCTGAACTGGAAGAGGAGCAACTGGGACTAGAACCTCGCGCCCGTATGGGATGCTGGCACCGCAGGCGGAGGATTAACCAAGTGAGCCACGGTGCTGACTCTGGTCATGACAGTTTTTAGCTGATTTGGGTAGTATTCAACCAAGTTTCTGCTTGGTCTGTTTCAATTCAAACTACTCCAGTTCATTCCCCATTTCTTCAACTCTGCAGGATGTGGTTACACTTGATTGTTAAGCGCTTGGAGTCATTTATTGGGAGATAGAGCATATTAAAGAGTCCTGTATATTTTATAGCACCAGCTTGTTTCACTTGTTAGATGCTTGAACTTTACAAATAATATTTAATGACACACATTAAACTCATCATATTGTATTTCTGAATATAGAAACATGTGTATCATGTTATTAAATATACTTATGAAAATAATTGAAAATATTGCATATGACAGGTTTGATTCCTTTAACTTTTACATTTTTATTAAACAAAAATTTCATTTTTCAACATATCTAGGAATGGTAGATGTGTATATTTCATCACCTGTAAAATACTCCTCAGGCTTCTATCTTTTCTTTTCTAGATGTTTAAAAAAAAATATAACACAAAGACATAACTCTCACAAATACCATTTAGTAATGCAAGCAGTTAAAAGATGAAATGGGTGATTTACAATTTTTATTTTCCCCTAATTTTTAGGCTACAAACTTATAATGATGTTGAGGAGTTCCATGAATATTCAGTATTTCATACTAATTTAAGCCAGCTGTCATTCAAAAATTTTATGCTTTTTAAAAGTCTGAGCAGTGGAGATATGTTTTCTGAGTGAATTTTGTTTTTAGTTTTATGCTGCTGCACACAATAACTTTTGTGTACATATTGCCAGTGTATGTTAACTTAGATATTATTTTACACTAGTATTTTGATACTTGTGATATTTTTAATATCTATGTTGGATGTAATTGACATGCCATGAAACTTTCAGATTATGTACAGACACATTCACCCAACATTGGTTTTAAAAAAATATCCTTAACTCCAAATTTCTTTCAGACCCATCTGCAGTTATTTGCTTTTCTTATATCTATTCTGGCAATTGTAATCTTGTGTGTTTTTGTGGTTGTGTACTACATTTTCTATTTTCCAAAACAGCTACATAAATGCAATTGTATAGCATTTATTTGGGTTCTTTTTCTAAGCAAGTTTTTAGGGAGTCATCCATGTTTTCTATACATTAATACTTCGCTGAATATCACTTGCCAGTACACATCTTCATTCAGTAGCTAAAAACATTTTGTTTTTTACATTTTGGACTGCTATGAATAATGTTGCTGTAAGACTTCACATATAATTCTTCACGTGGACATTCATTTTCATTTTTGTGGGTATATGCATAGAGAGGAATTGCTAATTCCATGGTAAGTGTGCTGTGCTTTAAATAAATACATACAGATACACAAACACACACTGCCAAGCTATTTTATAACTGCAAATTACCAACTAAAATTACTTTACCATTTTGCAATGTTATTTATTTAGTTATTTTTGAAAGGTTTATTTATTTATTTGAAACTTAGATTTATAAGAAATAAAGACACATACACACCACATACACAACACATGGGGTGGGGAGAGAGAGAGAGGGAAAGAAGAAGAAGAATGAGAGAGAGAGAGAGAGAGAGAGAGAGAAAGTGAGAGAGAGAGAATCTTCCATCTCCAAAAGGCTACAATGGCCAGGGCTAAATTAGGCCAAAGCCAGGAGCCAGGAGCTTCATTTTGGTCTCTAAAATGGGTTCAGGGACCCAAACACTTGCACATTAACAAGGAGCTGGATCAGAAGTGGAACAGCTGGGACAAGAACTGGTGCTCATATGGGATGCTGGCATTGCAAAACCAGCTCCTCCATTTACATTTTTTATAGTAAGTTCAAAATGTTCACCTTTGCCATATCCTCCCTCACCCTCAGCAACATCAGCCTTCTTATTTTAGCTCTGTTATTGGGCATTGAGTAGCATCGCATTGTGATTTTAATTTTAATTTTCTAAATAGTTAGTTATATTGGGGCCACCATAGTGGTGCAGTAGGTTAATCCTCTGTCTGTGGTGGCGGAATGCCATATGGGCACAGGTTCGAGTCCCAGCTGCTCCTCTTCCAATCTAGCTCTCTGCTATGGCCTGAAAAATCAGTAGAAGATGGCTCCAGTGCTTGGGCCCCTGCCCCCATGTGTGAGGCCAGGAGGAAATTCCTGGCTTTGGACCGGCACAGCTCTGGCCGTTGCGGCCATTGGGAATGAACCAGCGGAAGGAAGACCTTTCTCTCTGTCTCCTCTCCTTCTCACTGTCTGTAACTCTACCTCTCAGATAAATAAAATCTTCAAAAAATTAATGACATTGAGCAATTTTTAAGTGCTTAAGTGTTCTTTAAATATATTCTTTGGTTATGTCTCTATTTAAACTATTTGCTTGTTCATTTATTGACTTGTCCATTATTTATTTGTAACATTTCTTTGTACATTTTTGACACTAATACTTCATGAGATTTTGAATTTTAGAAAATTGTCTCCCAGTCTCTTCTTTGAATTTTCATTTTCTATGTAATATCTTATGAAATTCAAATATTTTAATTTGACCAAGTACAATTTATCAGGATTTACTTTTGCAAATATTTATTTATTTAAAGGGAGATTTAGAGAGAGAGAGAGAGAGAGAGAGAGAGAGAGATCCTCCATCTTCTGGGTCACTCTCCAAATGGCTGCAATGGCCAGAGCTGGGTAGAAACTAAGCCAGGAGCTAGGAGCTTCATCCAGGTCTTGCACTTGTGTTGCAGGATACAAAGCACTTGGGCTATCTTCTACTGTTTTTCTAGGAACATTAGCAGGGAGCTTGATTGGAACTGGAGCAGCTGGGACCTGATCCAGTGTCCATATAGGATGTTGACTCAACAGGTAGTGGCTTTACTTGCTATGTCACAACCGTGGCCCTATCACAATTTAATTTTATTGGTTCCAGCTTTATTAACTAAAGCCTTGAATAACTTTGCAGCAAAATTTTTCTCTTATGTTTTGTTCTAGAAGTTTTATATTTTTACTTAGCATATTTATGGATATGATTCATTAAGAAGGAAATAATTGTGTAAATAGTGTGGTAATAATTAGGCTTGTTTTCTTGCTTAATTTTTATTACAAAATATTCTACTGCTTCCTAATGAAAGAATACTTCTCTATTGAATTTCCTTTTCTCTGTTGTGGAAAATCTATTTTCTGTTAGTGTTCTCTTCAATAAATGAACCGTACTCTGCTTTATTTAGCTATGTCTCTCCTCATACTATCACATCTTTTGTGATAAAGAATCTCAAAGCTTAACATCTAGGAATTATATTTCATAGTTCTCAACTTCATTTCTACTTTTTCAAAAAATATTTTAGCAACAGGAGATTTTTAGACTTCTATCAAATAATAAATTCAATTTCTGAATAATATCCAGAAATCTAATACATAATATTTTACCTTATGGTTCAATTCAGAAATAGTCTTCTAGAGGCATAGCAGGTAAAACTGTTGCCTGCAGTGCTGACATCCCATATGGGCATTGGTTCGAGTCCTGGGTGCTTCACATCTGATTCAGCTCTCTGCTATGGCCTGGGAAAGCAGTGGAAGATGGTCCAAGTCCATGGGCCCTAGCACCCACGTGGCAGACCCGGAATAATCTCCTGGCTCCTGGCTTCAGATCGGCACAGCTCTGTTGTAGCCAATTGGGGAATGAAACAGTAAATGGAAGACCGCTCTCTATCTTTCTCTCTCTCTGCCTCCCCTCTCTCTGTGTAAGTCTGACTTTCAAGCAAATAAATAAATCTTTAAAAAATATTCTTCTAAATAATACTAAGTATTCCAATAAATGAAAAGTATGTATCACTTGATGATGTTGATGACTTTTTAGATTTTTTAGTGTTTCCTGCATACACCATCATGTCATCTATGAATAAAACAGTTTTCCTCTCTCTTTTCCAGTTGCATGTCATTTTTTTTTCTTTTCTTCATTTATTTTATTGAGTGACCTTGTATTCTAATGTTGAAAAGTAGTGTGACAACAGATTTCCTGCTTCGTTCCTTGATCTCAGCTTTGAGGGTTTCCCTGTTTAAGATATATACATTTTTAACTTATCATATCCCATGATAGTTAGTATTGACTCAGGTTAAACTGTAACAATGTTTTATCAGAACAGCTCCATTTTCATGCCCTCTTTCTGCTACTCTTTGTGTATGTGTGTGTGTGCGTGTGTGCGCGACTGTGTACACTTTATGCTTTAAATAGCCATATGAGTTTTTAAGAAATGAGGAGAAAGACAAAATAATACATTTCAATTTTTATAATTATCCCAAGGTTTATTGTTTCTAATGCTCATTTCTTCCTGTCCAGATGAGTTACAAGTGCCATTTCCCTTTAGCTTGAAGGACTTTCTCTAGTACTTCCTGCAGATCGGGTCCACTAAACATAAATTTTCTGTTTTTTTTTTTTTTTTTATATATATATATCTGTTAAATTTAAGACTGTCTTGATTTTACCTTCATTTTTGGAAGATAACTTTGTTGAATAATGCATTCTTGGTTGGCAGTTGGCCATGTACATGTGTTTCCTTTTTGACTTGTCATCTGTTATCTTCCACACTCCTGATAAGAAATTGGCCATTAACTAATTTTTCCCTGTACTGGCGGTGCCATTTTATTTTTTTTTCCTCAAGTTGCTTTTAAGACTTTTTCTTTGTTTAATTTTCAGGAATTTGATTTCAGAGTTTCTACATATAGTTCACTTTGTTTTGAATTGTTGTGGGGTTTCTGAAAGTTGTTGGATTTTTCAATTAAAATTTTCGTGCAAATTTTGGAATTTTTTTCCAATTTCTTTCTCCATTTTTACCCCAACTATCTTTGAATCCATCTGTGGGATTGTGTGATATTGCTCAGTGATTCTCTGTAGCCCCAATCGTTTATCTTCCAATTCATGTTCTTTGATTTTGGATTAAGTTCTCACTACTGATGGATGTTCATATTTGAAGATTTATTCTCCTACTATTCTCAAAGGCTAGTTATTATATTTAGTGAATTTTAATACATTTCACATTTATAATATTGTTTCATCATTCTTGGTACATTTTACTAAGCTATAAAAATATTTTCTACTTGCTTAAAATTAATGACTTTGTGACTATTTTAAATTTTATCTGAGTGAATTTGGACATTTTTTCATTTGATTATTGCTATTTTCCTTCTCAAATATGCTTTATATTTCTTTCTAGTTCTTTACTTTTCCTTTGTTGGAATCTTTATTTATTAGAGTCATTAAGCCTTTGACTATAATGTAAATTAAAATATGTTATCTAAGAAAAAGTTATTAATTTAAAATTTTTGATTTGGGCTGGCGCTGTGGTGCAGCAGGTTAATGCCCTGGCCTGAAGCACCGGCATCCCATATGAGTGTCAGTTAGGACCTGGATGCTCCACTTCCAATCCAGCTCTCAACTGTGGCTTGGGAAAGCAGCAAAGGATGGCCCAAGTCCTTGGGCCCCTGTACCCACATGGGAAACCCAGAGGAAGCTCCTTGCTCATGGCTTTGGATCAGCACAGCTCTGGCTGTTGTGGCCATCTGGGGAGTGAACCATCGGATGCAAGACCTCTCTCTCTAAATCTCTGCCTTTCCTCTCTCTGACTTCCAAATAAATAAATTAATTTTAAAAAATTTAAAATTTTTGATTTAAATTATTTGTCTATTTAATCCAATATACATGTTCACAAAGAATTAATTTCTACCAACTACATTTTATTATTTAGTTAAATATGAGTAACACTTTGACAATTTTTTTCCTAGTAAATTTTTGGTTTAAAACTATGCACTATATATAATACTTTGTTAGAACTTCTTTCACTTAAGTTTTCCTGTTTTTTTTTTTGAGAATTATTTTATTTATTTGAAAGACAGTTACAGAAAGAGGTCTTCCATTCCATTGGTTCACTCCCCAAATGACTGCAACAGCCAGAGCTGAGCTGATCTGAAGCCAGGAGCTTCTTCTGGTTCTCCCACATGGGTGCAGGGACCCTAGGACTTGGGCCATCTCCTACTGCTTTCCCAGGCCATAGAAAAAGCTGGATCAGAAGAGGAGTAGCTGGAACTCGAATGGCGCTCATATGGGATGTCAGTGATGCAGGCTGCTGCTTTAACCCACTGTGCCACAGCATCGGCCCCCAGTTTCCCTATTTTTTGTTAATATGTATCCATTTATTTATTTGAAAGAGAGAAGGAGAGAGGGATCAGTCTTCTATCAGCTGGTTCATATCCAAATGGCAGCAAAGGCTAGGGCTGGACCAAGTCAAAGCACCCTGACCTCTCACATAAGTGGCCAAGATCAATACTTTTCCTAGAGTGTTTCCAGGGAGCTGGATCAGAAGCGGAGCAGCTGAGACTTGAACCAGTGGTCTGATATGGTATGTCAGCATTGCTGTTGGCAGCTTAGCATGCTATGTCACAATGCCAGCACCTCCCTTTGATTTTCTAGGCTATTGTTTTTTTTTAATTTTTTTTTAATATTTAAAATTTTTATTTGAAAGGCAGAGTTACAGAGAGGCAGAGGCAGAGAGAGAGAGAGACACACACACAGAGAGAGAGAGAGAGAGAGAGAGAGGTCTTGCATCTGCTGGTTCACTCCCCAGAAGGCAGCAATGGCTAGAGCTGCATGAATCCTAAGGCAGGAGCCAGGAGCTCTTCCAGGTCTTCCAATGGGGAGTGGGGGCCCAAGCACTTGTGAGATCTTCTACTGCTTTCCCAGGCCATGGCAGAGAGGTGGATCAGAAGCAGAACAACCACAACCAGAACTCTAACCGTCTCCCATATGGGATGCCGGCACTGCAGGTGGTGGCTTTATCTGCTATGCCACAGTATCAGTCCCTAGGTTATTGGTTTGTTGTTTGCCTTGGCTCAAACAGCAAAAGAAGGCCACCAACTTGTCACCCTTACTATTACTACTAGAAGAAGTAACAACTTTTCTATAGTTAACCATTCAAATTTGTTGATTATTTGTTTCTCCATAATGTGAGCATCTTTTTGAACAATTTAAATTAGCTTTACATTTGTTTTGTACGGAGAATTGCACACGTATCTTCACGCCATAATGATAAAAAGTAGTTCCCTATATACGGTTTGTAATCATAGTACTGAAAATATTCTGAAGACTAATGATGCATTTTCATTTATAGGTTTTTTTTGTTTAAACAAGGTATAGTTACAGGGCAGGCTTTGGCAAACAACTGAAGATGCGACTTAGGATGCCTGTATCCCATAGAACAACGTATATTTTTGTGCCCCAACTCCTCTACTTCTGATCCTGATTCCTGCTTATGTGCACTTTGGGACACAGCAGGTGATGGTTCAAGTAGCTGGGTTGCTACAACTTGGTTGGGAGGCTCAGAATGAGTTTCAGTTTCTTGATACTGGCCTGTCCCAGCCATGGAGGGTGGATGGAAAATCTCTCTACCTCTCTCCCTCCCTCTCTCTCCCTCTCTCTCTCTGAATTTCAAATAAAATGAAAAGAAATTAAAGCATGATGCTCACAGACATGAAAAAATGTTTAATTAGCAAATAATTAATGGTTTCTATGCCTTAGTTTGTTGGGGTGTATGATTTCTTGCCAGAATAAACATTTGTGAAACTATTAACAGAATTTAAAGCTATACACTCTATTAGTATTACAGGTGTTTTTTTTTTTTAATTCAGATTGTTAAATCTTTATGGAAAAATTCTTCCTTCAAAAAATCTAAATGTTTACTTTTTCCTTGGGAGTTTTTAGTATTTTAATCTTAGAAATATATTTATTCTCTATGCTATTATATAAAGCAGCAATTTATTGACCTAATATTTATCTTTCAACCTAATTTATCTGGACAGATTCCTTGATTTGTTGACCCTGTCAAATATGGTATTTGGAGATGGCCTTTTTTTGTACTTTGTCGTACTGTTTGTCTATAGCCAGAAACATGAATATTGTATTATTTCTTCAGTGTTCTGTAGAAATGTTCACAATGTTCTATTTCAGTGCTTGGACACTTGATAATTTCAGAATGTTTTCCCTTATATCTCCAATGACCCTCTCAAATATTGGATTTATTTTTTGTCATAACATCAGTGTACATGGTTAGGTGGTTTCCATCCATGATTTAAGGTTGAGAGAGAGAGAGAGAGAGATCCTCCATCAGCTGGTTTACTCACCCAATGTCTACAATGGCTGGGGCTAGGTGAAGCCAAAGCCAGGAGACTGGAGCTTCCTCTAGGTCTCCCACATGGGTGCAGGGAGTGAAGGACTTAGGCCATCCTCCACTGCTTTCCCAGGCACCTTAGCAGGGAGTTGGATCAGGTTGCCAGGATTGCAGGTGGCAGCTTTGCTGGCTATGCCACAATGCTGGCCCCTGTTGATGCTCTTTAAGTTTTCAGAGAAGTCATTTTCTTATATTCCTATCAGCAATGCTAATTTATGGCAAGGGTGTATTGAGGGGTCACAACCTCCTTTTGTTTGACTGTAGTCACCCTAAATCTTACTGTTTCCAAGTAGAAATTGTGTGATTAATGAATGTAATTATTAGCTTTTAAAAACATTTTTATATTTTTATGTATAGATTTTTTTTAAAATTTGCTCTTTGGTGAAACCAGAGTTGTTCATATGCAAATGTACTTACAGAATAATACTTCACTATTAAGTTTTGTGTATATATATTTTTTCACATTTCATTAATTCTTTTGTGCCTCTATATACTCATCCAATAACTATTTCTTAAGTTTCTCTGTAATGTAAAGATAAAGAAAGTTGAAAGGAAGATGAAGAATGTTGAAGAAAGATGTGTAGGGAGAGAAACATGGAAAATTCCATAAACAAAAACTATCAAAGCACAATAACTCAGCCTTGTACATTAAGTATCAAAAAACCTAATTTCACTGGCTTGATTGATGTTTTGTTGAGGCTAGAACCAGAGAAGTATACAAGTATGAGCAATATGAGAGAAGGAATTACTATGGTGATGGAATTACAAAAATGTGACAGGTGTTGAAGAATTCCAGGGGAGACGTACACCATTGTGTCTGGTCAGTCTAAAGTTGTTGGAGGTTTAATATACCCGTCAGAAAGAAGAAAGTTTCATCTCAGGAAAGTAAATGAATGAAGGAATCCATAACTAACTAACTAACTAACTAAATAGATAAATAAATAAAGAGGAATCAAGAGACAGACGGAAACCCTGAAGTAGAACCAGTGATTCTGTCTTGTGTGTTGGGGCATTTCCATATGTCTTTAACTGCTCCCAACTTCAAAATCACTTTTTTTCCAGCAGCGGTTGTTAGCTTTTTTTCCCCTTTGGATTATGCATGTTATTGACTCATGACTTGGAGATACTACAGTAGGAAAGTTGAGGGGCTGTGGACTCAAAAGGCTGGGTCAATGTATTGGCTGCCTCTGTAAGCTCTAGAGGACTTCAAAAACCTATAAAATAATGTGGTTCATGCTTCTTGTGCTTCCTCAAACTTGCAAAAATTTCTGTTGCAGCAAACTCTAACGCAGAATCACAGAAGGAGAATTATGGGAAGTGAAATATGGATATAGCTATGTTTACCGTACAGAGCCACTCCCACATGGATTCTTATCTCTTGAACTTAGTAAAAACACAATCAACTGGTTGTGACATTTCTCAGGTTGCTATTGGTCAATGAATATTCTGAAACAAAACAAACTTGATGCATATTTATCTTTGAATAATAATTCTTTTATTACTCATTTCCATTAGCAAAAAAAAAAAATAAACTTTTCCCATATCAAGAGTTACTCCAGGGGCCCAGTGTTGTGGCATAGTGGGATAAGCTGATGCCTGCAATGCTGGCATCCCTTGTAAGTGCCAGTTCCAGGCTTGGTTGCTCTGCTTCTGATCCAGTTCCTTACAAATGGCCTGGAAAAAAGCAGCAAAAAGATGACCCAGGTGTGTGGGTCACTGCTTAATGCTTTCAAATAATTAAGTAAATAAATCTTTTTCAAATGCCACTCCAGTAATTTTCTACTGTATTGATTTATCTGCCTTTTAGAAGTCTCTCTCTGGGAGAGAGAGAGGTGGCATTAAGAATGGCATTAAACCCTATTCATATTTTGACTAATACTGAATAAGCTAAAGCATCATTTATATTTATGTAGACAAATTAGAAGGGTTACATGTTTTTTATTAAATATATTATTTGAGAAAAGAACAAAACCATTATAATCTGATAATGACTTCATTTTATAAATTGCTGTTATAAAATGTAGTTGTGTGCGGAAAAAATCCAACTGTGACATATTTTGTTTCCATCCTAGGAATCTTTGATTTTGCTATTTGATGTGAATTATTAAGCTTAACTATTTAAGTCTGACTGTTTCAAAATCAAGTCATAAAATGAAATGAACTATCTTGCAATATTCTATATTACTAATGGCTTTTTGTAATCAGAGAGATCAGTTAATTGGCATATTTATTTCTAGCTCTGTATAATAATTAAGGTAAATTACATTTGTTAATATAAGGCATTTTGTGGGAGTGTAAGATTTATTAATCATCTCAAAAATAAACTCAGATATTAATTCCACTCTAGCTTAAAGCAATAACAATGAAAACAAACTGTTGGTTATGTTCTTAATAATACGACTTTCCCTAATCTTACTTGTTTGATGTAGTATGCTTAAAGTGACCACAGAACAAACTGTCTCCTATATGTTTCTAAAGACATCAAAATTCAGATAATTATTGAAGGTAAAAATCTCAATTTCATGATCAATGGTTGTTTATATACATATGTATTATGTACATATGTGTATGCATATTTCAGATATAACATACAGTATTTTATTTATCTTCTTCAATTATAGAGCAGTAGAGTTGGTTCAATAGATTTTGCAAATATGGCTAAAAGACTTTCTTGCATTATGCATTTTCTTTTCTTCATTGAATGAAATTTAAACACTCTCATCACAGTAAGGTACTCTTTGCTTCCTTCTCTTTGTTCTGAGATACTTTAGAACTATGGAAAAATTTAGGCAATGTGACATCCAAAGCTGTGTCATCGAAGATAAAACTGCATTTTTTGATATTGCCAAGATGCATTTTCTTGGAAAGGAGAAGCCAAAATGTTAAAAATCCAAATAGACTGTGGAAAGCCCCACATGGAGAGAAAATTAGACCTTTCTTTCCCCCCATCTCCTACACACACACACACACACGCGCACACACACACACACACACACCCCACATCACACTGGCTGAGCTCCCAGGCTGCAGTCCTTACCCATTTACCATTTATATAAACAGACCAGTGTGAAAGTAAATTATCTTGCCCCCTGTCAAACTGGTTCAGACTAAGGCACATACAAAGAGATGGACTAGGCCGGCTCCATGGCTCACTAGGCTAATCCTCCCAGAATCCAGAGTATCTGTGGCGATGGTACTCTGGATTCTAGTCCCGGTTGCGGTGCCGGTTCTGTCCCCGTTGCTCCTCTTCCAGTCCACCTCCCTGCTGTGGTCCAGGAGGGCAGTGGAGGATGGCACAAGTTCTTGGGCCCTGCACCCGCATGGGAGACCAGGAAGAAGAATCTGGCTCCTGGCTTCGGATTGGTGCAGTGCACCAGCCGTAGTGGCCATTTGGGGGGGGGTGAACCAACGGAAGGAAGACCTTTCTTTCTGTCTCTCTCTCTCACTGTTTAACTCTGCTTGTCAAAAAAAGATGGACTAAATGCACTAATTCTAAATTCCAGTTTCTCAAGAATATATGTATGTTTCTATGTATATAATGGGACCACAAAATGTAGGTGGCTGATTTTTCAACATCTTCATTTGGAACTGTTATATTTGGAGCTCTGAGTGCCATGTGAGAAATCCAAGACTAGCACACTGTCAGGGTGTTGAGGCCATATTAAAAGACCATATAAATGTCATAGACAGAGTATAGCTAAATGATACTCCCAGCTGACTGAGATCTTCTGTGGCAGCCAACAACTATCAGACACGAAAATAAGACAGTTTCCAGATGAGCTTGTGGCAGTTTGTCAGACAATGCCAATCATTTCCTTTCCATTGAGTCCTGACATAACAAGGGGGTGAGGGTTAGAGAAGTCACCACAATGCCCATTTCTGAATTGTTACTTAGTGGTCTGTGAACCTGATCAAAATGATTGTTTTCAGATTAACTTTTGGGATAATTTATTATACACAAATAGATTGATGGGATTGATTGGAGTGCCAACAATAGAAAATAGCCTTTATAAAATTTGGACTGTATTGCGAAAGTGTTGGTATTGGTTGATGTCAGAAACTGGAAGGACATTTAGAAAAACATTAATGAAAACCTAAAGAATGTCAGTGCTAGTGAAAGTTTAAAGAACCTGGAGAGGCTTAAAGAATATGTTATTGAAAACTGGAGGAAAGACCTTTCTCTCTGTCTCTCTCTCTCGCTGTCCACTCTGCCTGTCAAAAAAAAAAAGAAAAAAGAAAAGAAAACTAGAGGAAATGACATTCTTGCCCTCATATGCAGAGGTAGATTTTGTAAAACTGACTACAGTAATGTCGAAAATGGGATATATTTATGAACTTGGTAATCTAGCTGAGATTTCCAAATGAAGTTTTGAGTACGCAGTCTGTCATACCTGAGTGCTAAATATAAATTAAGAGAGTAGAAAAAAGTGTAAATATGAATTATACTAAATTTTTGACTTTACAAATAAAATTGTTTCTCATTCTTCACTTCCTCTAGACTGGCGCTATGACATAGCAGGTTGAGCTACCGCCGTCTGCAGCACAAACATCCCATATGGGCACTGGTTTGAGTCTTTGCTATTCTACTTCCCATCCAGCTCCCTGCAAATGCACTGGGGAATGCAGCAGAGGATGGCCCATGTGCTTGTGCTCCTGCACCAATGTCAGGGACCTGGATGAAGCTCCTGGCTCCTGGCTTCTGCCTGATCCAGCACCAGCCATTACACCACTTTTGGAAGCAAAATGGTAAATGGTAGACGATCTCTTTCTCTGCCTCTCACTGTCTCTTCTATCTCTGTAACTCTACCTTTTGAATAAGTAAATAAATCATAAAAAAATCATAAAGTGAACAATAATCATGAATCAGTTCCAAATAATTGTCACCAAAGTGTCTCATAATATAGGTTCAGCTTAAGATGTAATATTTAAAAACGTTTTTGGACACTCAAAATGGCGTTAAAGGCCCTTCAACACAAACAAAGACATTCAAAGACTCTTAAAGGCATGATCTCTGGGCATCTATTTTAAAAACTAGGGTTTGTAAGGATCTTGAAATGTTGTATTCAAAGGGAATAGTAGATTCAAAGGGAGCCCACAGTCAAAGGTTTTTTGCATATGCAGTTTTGTTTAATAAATTTGATTATAAATTTCTAGCTAGAGAACCTATATACTTTTTAAAAGACATTATCTTATAATTCAATTCATCATAGAGTAGATAATATAAGAAAAGAGAACCTTTCGCATTTCTTTAAGGGGAGCAGGCAGGGAGTGATGAAAAACACTACTGAATTCCAAACACTGGACCATTTCTTGTGGAAAAAGAAGAATGGCTCAGAGAACAAAAGTCAGAGCTCAGAGCATGGGGCCTCAAGTTGACTAGAATTCCCAGGTGAAAGATTTATCTCTATACAATAGCAACATAGTGTATGATTGAATTCTGAAAATTCTGTAGACCATTAACTGTTGAGAATCCCCTGTTTTTGAACAAGACTATCTGCATCAGACATTCTGCTGTGACCCATCTTTATTTGCTGCCAGTGTATGGGTAAGGTAGCTTGTTTCTTTAGTTCACAAATAGTCAGGTTGAAAGAAATTGTATTCAAGGGGTTCTACACAAGATATGAAATCTGAGGACCCTCATCTATAGCTGAACATGATTTATCTGGCTCTTAGAGTTAGATAACTAATGCTACACTGTGATATGGTTAGTGGTTTGGGGGCATGCACTGCTCTATTTCATATATTGGAAGGAAGTGAATTGTCCTAATTTGAAGGTGAAAGAATAGATTGTATTTTTAAAGGATGGCCACAATATCTCCAAAACCAGATGTTATTCTTATGATGTGGTTGACATTTTTCCCATTGAGGGGGTCCATATTCCCTTTCTTTGATGTAGGAAAGTTGTAAGTTTGCTAATATTAGATGATGGTATATACAAGAGCAGTGATAAAAGGCAATATGACTCCCTTTTGATTATTGTGATACACTTGCTTTTATAGTCACATGCAACTATGAATATGTACAAGGTTGTCATGCTGTGTATTAGCCAAGGCAACATAAAAATGCTGTATGTGGGTGTTCTGGCCAAGAACTGCATGTGAGGCTGTCACTTTTTATATCACTCAATACTTGATTTGCATTTGTAATAATTATTATTTTATTAATATTTCTGCATCATTTTCTATTCAGTGCACTTACTGTTTCTCACTTTAGTAAGAAATAAATTTTTCTTTCAGTTATTTTAAAATACTGAACATTCATTTTTATTCTGTAGTTTCATAGTTTATTAAAGCTTTATTTATGCTTTGATTCCCCAGTTGTTGATTTTTATATTTTTCTCAATCCAGATTAGATAGTGCTTTAAAATATTTAAGTCCGTCTAACCCTTTCATCTTATAATGTTGATATTTAATATGCGTTTTGTTTATGAGGATATGGATATAGCTTCTTTTTTCATTTTAATCATTTTGTTTTCAGATGGTAATGTTCTTTGTTACATTGTTCACTCATTATTATTTTAATATTTTCCTTAACATTTTTCTCTGTTCATTTTTATCCATTCAATGTGATATGCTCCACCAAATATTTTGTATGCTAAAATTCTTGAACTATCCTTAATTGTATCTTTGTTTTTAGTCTCAGTTTAAGAGTTCCTTAAAACAATAATATCAAATGGTTATTTATCTTTTAAACTTGGAAAATTTTGTTCATTGTCCTTTTGCCTATTGTGGTGTTTATAATTCTAATACTCACCTGACTTGAACTGTTTGCATTATTTTGGAAAATCTTGGTTTCATTCCTATGTGTCTGGTTATAGCTTTTGAAGAGACCTTGTCTTTATCCATGAGACTTTATAATATGAAATATTTCTTTTCTTTAATATTTGGATTGTCTCTCCTGATGATTTCTGGAAGAGGTTTTAAACTTAATATTTGAGTTCAATAAGGTACAACGTTTGCTTCTATCATTCTGTTATAAAATCCTTCTACTGAGATCTTTATTTCCAATACAAGTATTATATTTTTATAAAAATTATTTCCCTTTGGTCTGTCTTTAAAATTTTATCATCCTACTTTATGTTGCCAATAATATTTTGCTTCCCTTTTTCCAAATATTTGAATTTTCTATATAATCATTTATAATCCCTAATGGGTGATCAAACACAAAATTAAGATAGAGGCTGAAGCCACAGGCTTTGGCTTGTCTAATAAAGTTAATATTTGTTTGAATTAGTTCAGAACAGAGAATCAATTGCGCTGAGCAATTCCTTTAACTGCCCTCTGTATAAACTTCTCCAAAAGCTAACTGCTCATCAAGGAGGTTTTATGTTACTGACTTTTATGAAGTGAATTCTCCCCTTGTTTGTTATTTCCCTAGCCCTTGAGTAATGGAAGCAACATAGAGACAACAGGGGCTCGGTGGTCAGGAAGCCTTCTCTGACTGTGTTTTTTGCTTCTCCACTGAGCCAGAATCCAGCAGTGTCTTGCTGCTTCTCCATATTAGAATCAATTTATGCTAAGCAATATTAAGCACTAGTAGAGTGCATTTTCTCTTCACTCAGTCAATTATTTAAGTAGGAAATTGCGTAATTGAAAATAACATTTCGGAAGATCCTTTTCTATCTTCTATTGGATTATTTTTTTTTCTTTATATATAAAGAGCAATGTGCAGAAAAAGGAGAAAATCTGAGAAAACTAAGTCACAGTACCTCAATTACATTGCAGTGTAGACAAATCCATCCCTTAAATACCTCTGTAAGTTGTACCTCTTTGTTACTAATATGCATTTCTCCAAGAAGTGAAGACTGATCCTCCACCTGCTTATTAGTTGAACTCTCTTCTAACAGAATTAGTTGGAAGAAGAAAATGTTTCTTTAGAGAAAAGATCATAAGGAAGCACGCTGTCTCTCACTTTGATTTCTGTCTTTTGGACTGATTACCCTGGGGGAGTATGCTTTCAGGTTGTGAGGAGCCTATGAGTTTTATGTAAGTAGCCTGTGTGGAAATCCGTGTTAGGAAGAACAGAGGACTTTTGCTCTCAGTCCTACAAGTAGGTCATCCTAGAAACAATTCCTACAGGGGCTGGTGTTGCTGTGCAGCAAGTTAAGATGCCCACTGGGATACTGACATTCCAAATCAAAGTGTTCCTTGAGTCCTGGCTTCACTGCACTCTATGGAGCTCATTGCTAATGTACCTGGGAATGATGTGTATAATAGTCCAAATACTTGGACCCCTTTCACACAAGTGGGAGACTGGGATGGTGTTCCAGGCTTCAGCTTAACCTAGTTCTGGGCATTGTGTTCATTTGCCTCTCCCTCTCTCTGTGTGTCACTCTGCTTTCAAAGGGAGGAAGGAAGGAAGAAAGGGGGGAGGGAGGGAGGAAGGAAGGGAGAGAGGGAAGGAGGGAGGGAGGAAAAGAAAAACTTAAAAACAAATAAGAAAAATGTCCTACCAACCCAGATGTGCTTTCAAATGGCTATTGCCCTGGTTAAAGCCATACCCATTACTTGTTGAAAATTTCTGAGCCAGAACCACCCAGAAAATTTGCTCTTTAATTCCTGATCAAAAATAATAAATTTTTGCTGTTTTAGCTGCTAAATATTGGCATTTTTTTAGGCAACAACAGTTAACTAATGCAACATAGACTAAAAAGTAATTAGTTTAATTCGTATTGAAAATATCTCTTCTCTTTTAATTAAGAACAATGGTATGATTATGACTAATTTGTAAGAAACTGTCATGTTGTCTTTGAATTTGATTGCACCATGTTGCATTTCCCACCAGGAATGAATGAGCCTTCTTGTCCCATATCCTCAATAGCAATGGTATAACTGATTTGCATTTTGTCATTCTATTGGTGTGTAGTGGAATGTTATTGCTTTAGTTTGCAGTTCTATAATTATATGGGGTGGTGATCATCTATGCTTATACTCATTTGCCACATACAAGTTTGTATATGTTCCATATACATTTATATATATAATATATATAAATATATATTCTTTGCTGAGGAATCTGATAAGGTCTTTGTTCGTTATTAAATTCTAGTAGTTCCATTCTTATTGTTGAGCTTTAAGAGTTCTTTTACATATTTATAACATTCCCTTTCCAGATGATTCTTTTACAACTATTTTTTCTTTCTAGTGTTTGCCTTTCCATTATCTTGATTTCATCTATCACTGAGCAATACTTTTTAATTTTGGTGAAATTCAGTTAATCAATTATTTCTTTAATGGATCGTGCCCTTACTATTGTATGAAAAAGTCATCTTTTACCCAAGTTCCTCTAGAGTGTCTCCTATGTTATCCTGTAGGTGTTTTGTCATTCCATATTTTAAATTTAGATCTTTGACCCACATTGAGCTTATTTTTATTTTTAATGATACAGTGTTTGAATCTATATTATAAATTTCTTTTTGTTGAAAATGTCTTGTTGAAAATACTATATTTTCTCAAATTTCCTTTGTGTAGTATAGCTTTAATATTATTTGTATTTAGGCATAACTTCCACCCAGTGAATTCCATCAAATATAAGGTCGATTAGATGAATTTCAACAAAGCATTACAGTGTGCATGTAGCACCACAGTCATCACAAAGAAGATCTTCATCACCTGAAGTTGCTCCCTGGCTCCTCTTTGTGGTCAAACTCCCTGCACCCATAGAATCCCAATCTATGACAAGCAGTCATCTTGTTTATTTCACTATAGATTTGATTTTTGTGTGAGTTAGTTAGAAAAAGAAAACTATTATTGTGTGCATCTCTTATCACTTAGAGTCATTCTGTTGAGATTCATTTGAATTGAGTGAATTGATTTTAGTTTGTGGCTTTGTAAGTCTGTTATCAATATTGAGGACACAATTTTTCTTTCTTTATACAAGTGATATATTCATTTTTTGGTAAATATCTAGCATGAGATTTTCTGAGTCACCTAATAAGTTTATATATATATATATATATATATATATGAGAATTTAAAGGAAACTACAAAAATACAAAAGTGCTTTCTTCCAGTGACTCTATAGTCTTACCCACAATTTAGACTCCTTAAAATTTTAGCCTTTCTCTTGGGTATGTAGGTATCTCACCACAGTTTTAATGTTCATGTCTCTAATCACTTATAGTATAGGGCATTTTTCTAATTAACTTATTTTCCATTTGAATATTTTCTTTGGTAAAGTATCCATTAAAGGGTTTTACCATTTGTATACTTTGTTATTAATGAATTATTATTGAAGAGTTCTTTATAGATTTTAAACATAAGCCATTTTTCACATGTGTTACATTATTTTCTTCCATCTGTTACTTGATATTGGATTTTTATAAGAGTAGATTTTGAAATATAGAAATTTTGATAATGTCCAAATTTCTTATCCTATGTAAAGAAATCTTTGCATGAATGAATGAATATAGAAATTCAATATAAAATATTTTAGAAAATATATGAAGAAAAATAATGTGACTTGGTTTCTATATTCATATCACTAAACTATGTTGAATTGGGGGCCGGTGCTGTGGTTCACTTAGTTAATCCTCTGCTTGCAGTGCCTTCATCCCATATGGGTGCCCACTTCTAGCCCTGGTTGCTCCTTTTCCAGTCCAGCTCTCTGCTGTGGCCTGGGAGGGCAGTGGAGGATGGCCCAAGTGCTTGGGACCCTGCACCCGCATGGCACCTGGGAGACCATGAAGAAGCTCCTGGCTCCTGGCTTCAGATTGGTATAGCACCAGCCATGGCTGCCATTTGGGGAGTGAACCAACGGAAGGAAGACCTTTCTCTCTGTCTCTCTCATTGTCTATAACTCTACCTGTAAAATAAAAATAAAAAATAAAAAAAAAACTATGATGAATTAATAGTTGCTAGCCATAATGTTAGTGATGGGATAAAATATGTTATTTTGCATACAGAATTCTAGAATCTTCAGTACTTTATTTTCTTATGAAGACTATCCTTTCTTCATTTTCTTGGTAACATTTTGGAAAATAACTTCATATTTACAAATATATCTAATTTTGAATACACACTGCTGATTACTTAAAATATATAAATTTCTTTAGCCCATTAATGTTTAGGGCAATAGTGACTATGATTTGTTGGTAAAGAAAACCAGTAATCAATTTTAAAAAGTATCTGGACTCATACATATAAAGAATTGTAATGCTTATAAGATTGCTGAAAGAACCTTTGGGGAATTTTGTTCTCTAAATGTACAAGGAAATGCAAAAATACTCAGGAGTTTTCAGTCACTTTAGGACAATCATGGACAACCAAATGTTTTGTTCTTTGGTGTTTATATCAATAACATAAAGTAAAAAATATAAATAGATGGAAATATAGTTTTTCTTCTGATTTTTATAGGATCTGAAATATTTTAGTCATACATCTCTGTAATAATCTGTAACAAATATAATAATCAGTAATAAAATTCTCTGAAATGTGTCATGGCTAGGTATTCTTCCACATGAAGGAGATGAAATGACACTAATCCACTAACATTGCACTTTGGTACTCTATTTAAACTATCCTTTTAAAAGTCTAATATTACACACAAATCCTATCTGTGTATAATGTAAATACAAATTTACAGGCTTACATTCATGATTTTCACATTTATTTATCTTACAAAAAATCATAGTTAACAGAAAGGCAAAGGAAAATAAGACACAATGTTGTGTGGTATGAATTATATTAGAATAGGATTCAGAAATTTTAGATTCTGGTCTTATTTTCCCAATAATTAGCTATATTTTTCCACAGAAATGTTAAAGTCTCAGTTTTCTCACTGGTAAGTGGTGAAAGTGGTCCCAATATTATGTCATAATTTCTTTTTTTTTAAGATTTATTTATTTATTGGAAAGTCAGAGTTACACAGAGAAGGAGAGGCAGAGAGAGAGAAAGAGAGAGAGAGGTCTTTCATGTGCTGGTTCCCTCCCCAATTGGCCTCATTGGTCAGAGCTGCACTGATCCGAAGCCAGGAACCAGGAACTTCTTCTGGGTCTCCCACGCGGGTACAGGGGCCCAAGCACTTAAGCCATCTTCCTCTGCTTTCCCAGGCCATAGCAGATAGCTGGATCAGAAGTGGAGTAGCCAGACTCAAACCAGCACACATATGGGATGCAGGCAGTGCAGGTGGCGGCTTTACCACAGTGCTGGCCCCGTCTTTTAATTTTAAATCATAATTGGTAGTCCAGTTTCAGCTCAGTCATGAAAAAGTTGAAAGAGATTAGCTTTCACACTTAAAACAAGTAGAAGGACAAATTGCAAATTAATCATTTTCCTTGAAATTGTATGAGTCTGAGATCACAGAAAAAACAACTAAATTGAAATTTGGAGACAGGCAGAGGTTCTCAAGAAACACTGCCTATTTGTCTTCTTAGCAAAAATACCACCAAGACCATCTCAGACAGTAAGAAGTTGCATCTAATAATTTTTAATACATTCCAATTTTCAATAGGAGCCACAAACAGGGAAATTTACACCCTGTCGCAAACTTTTCCTCCAAGAATACCACAAGGAGCTCAAAGGAACATTTGAGAAAATCATGAGAAAGCTTGCCAGGTTATGGTGTTGGCTGTGGTTTGAGAACAGCAAGCACTGTCAAAATTTTCCTAGTATCTCTCCACGGAACTATGTCCTTAGGGCACACAAAGGAACCCACTTCACTTGGGGAATGGGAGAAATAAAAACAAAAATAAAAGAAAGAAAAAAAAAACTAACTTTAGAGAAGGAGGAGGAGAATGCCTAGTTAATAGAGCCAGCATTACATCTGGGGAAAAGTAGGAATATGTCTGAAGGGACATCCCTGACCTTAATCAAAACCCTATCCTCTCTCCTTTTCCCTCCTCCAAGGATACAACCTCCACAATGAGTGCTGATAAAGCAAAATATCTGAGTCCAGTTGGGACAGGGCTGAGAGGGTCTCCTGAGGAGCAACACAAGCAGAAGACGCATGTTATGCAAAAGTACTCAAAATCTTATAGCCAAAAGAAGAATCAAATGTCAACCCAGGACTACATTCCATTTAGATAAAAGTAAATCCCTACAAACAAAGCCTAACATATTCAGTATTACCGACTTGAACACTTACAAGAAAGTTAACAGTGTCAGCCATCAAAAAAGTATGCAACACACAAAAAGGCATTGTTCTAAATTAATTGCAAACACTAAACCCCAGATCCAGTATCTCCAGAGTAAGAAAGAGAACAAACATAAAAAACAAAACCACAAAACAAACATTCAAACAAAACAATAACCGAAGAATATCATATTCAAACAGCAAATATAAAAAAACTTAAAACAAACTGAAACTAAAAACATATTGCTCAGAGAAAATGATAGGAATATAGCAGATTTTTCACCTAAAATGATGTAAGGAAAAATAGTTGAGTGATGTTTCTAAAGTGCTGAAAGAAAATTTCATCAACTTTTAGAGAAAATGCAAAATGTCACAGTCACTTTTTCAATTACCCTGGCAGTTTTCTTTCAAGATTTATTTATTACTTACTTCAAAGGTAGTTGAGAGAGAGAAAGACAGAAAGATTGAGGTGTGCACAAGCATGTGGATGCACACACACAGAGCTTTCATCCACTTATTTACCCCCGAAATAGCTGCAATAGACAGGTCTGAACCAATTGGAAGCAAGGTCCCCCACTTGGGTGGCAGGGCTGCAAATAATTTTGCCACATTCTGATGCTTTCTCAGGTACATTAGCAAGGAGCTGGATCAGAAGCAGCTGGAACAGCTGGGACTGAACTGCTGCTTATATTGGATTCTGATGTTGCAGGAAGTGGCTTAACCCACTGTGTCACAAGACCAGCCCCAATTTCCTTCTTTTTTAATACTTTCTTTTGTAAATGCTTTGAAATATATATATATATATACACACACATATATGTTGTAAAATAAAGAATACAAAGAAGTTGTATCTTTTATTTATTATAAATTTAAACACAGATTGTAAATACGGTAAAAAATCACAACTCTCTTTATTGTCCAATGAACTAAAATTTAAATTTTCACATTACAAAATCCTTGGCACAAATGTTTATAGTAGCTTAGTCATTACCAACCTAAAAGAAAAAAAAGTCCTTTAACAAGATCAAGCAACTCTAATATATCCATAAAATAAATGATACTTAGTAATAAAAGATAACACTATTATCATATACATAATAACATGGATGGAATTAAATGTAATTCTATGTGAAATAATCCTAAGCTAAATATTATATATTGGATGATTCCATTTATATGAAACCTTTTAAGAGACATGTCTGTAAGGATGGAAAACACATTAGTGGATGATTGTAATGTATAAAGGTGAAATTTGACTCTCAAGGGAATGCTCAAGAGAATTTGAACATTATGGGACTCCTCTGTGTGATTTAGTGGCAGATACAGAACCAAAATTTTTCAAAATCCTTAAATCTGAACACCACAAAGAGAGTATTTTATGTAGAGCCTTTTAAAAATCCATTGTGGTACTCTGGAATGTCAGAATTACAGGTAGAATGTGATCATTGAACCTAATTGTCCTTTATCCCTTCATATTCACAAAGGATTGGTTCCAGGACCTTCCATGGGTAACAAAACCCACAGTTGCTCAAAAATGTTTTATATGGTTTCAATATTAGTTTGTGTGTTACTTTCTCCAAAAAGGTTGTGTGTTAAAGGCTAGCTTCCCAGGTGCTGCTTTGGGAGTGAGTGAAAACCTCAGGAGGTAGAACCTAGTGAGAGATCCTAAGGTCACTGGGAACATGATTAAGGGAAATAGTTCTTGTGAGAGAATTGACAGAAAAGCTTGAGCTTGGACTCAGCTCTTTCTTTGCTTTCATGCTTACATGAGATTCTTCTTCCCCAAGTCTTCCACCATTTCCACCTACTAACCACATACAAGCCAAATCAATTGAACTACTAAGTCTTAAACTTGAACTTCCAAAACTGAGCTAAGTAAACCTTAACTTTTTCTGATTACAAAGTTGCTTTCCTCAGGTATTTCACGGTAGTCTAGAGAAACTGGCTAATTTATTCTCATATAAAATTGGTAGAATTTGCATATAACCTACAAAACCCTCTTGTATACTTTAGGTCAACTCTGGAAAACTTACAAGGTGTAGTAAAATGCAAACACTATGTACATACTTGTTACACAATGCTCCGTAGGGAATAAGGACAAGGAAAAAGCTGTTTAAACAGAAATAGAGGGCCCACTGTGATTCATAAACAAAGTAAGACAAAAGAAGACTTGACTTATGTAACTTTGGAAATCAGTGTTTTGTTGAATGCTATGAGCATAAATGCCAAAATATACTCAGAAAATATTTGTACATAACAGGGTTGATTAAACAAATTGATTATATTTATATTTAGAAATAAATTTCTCTGTAGATTATAGAGTTGATTAAAAACTAGATTTATATAATGGGAGACAAGTTTCCCACTGTCGGAGAAAGAACAATCAAATAATATATAGAAGAAAACTAATAAAATCTATTGTGTTGGGTGACTGTTGAAGACATGAATTAAAGTTTGACTATTATATTTATTCATAAATGTATCATTTCATATATGCATTTTATATCATACACACGTTAATGTGAATATATATTATATTTTAAAATTTATTTATTTGAAAGTATGAGTTACAGAGAGAGTAAGACAGAACAAGAGATCTTTTATCTGTTGGTTCACTCCTCAGATGGCTGCAGGCCAATGTTGGGCTAGACTGAAGCCAGAATCCAAGAGCTTCATCTGGGTCTCCCACACAGGTACAGTGGCCCAAACACTTGGGAAGTCTAACATTTTCCCCAGGTCATCAGCAGAGAGTTGAATCAGGTGTGGAGCACCTGGGGTACAAACTGGTGCGCATACGCGAAGCAATGGCACAGACAGTGGTTTTAAAAGCTACCACACAATGCCAGCCCCTGTATGTGCATATGTATCATAGATTGATGAGTATATGCACACATGTATGCAAAACTAAGTAAAAATGTCTGGGTATTTGTGTGTTGATATGAACACATGTATTTTCTAAATCTGTCCCCTCAGAGGCCCCAGAATACAACAAGCACAACCACGCTTAGATCTTAGTTTCTGAGTGACATTCTTCAAAAAGAAACCAGAACTTTGCTAAAGAAATTGCTGATTCTAGGTCTGGGGCAGGGGCACTTTAGCCAGCAAAACAAATATACAATATTGAACTGTGTCACTAAAATTAAAAATAGCCCTGAGTCCAAACTGACATAAATAAATAATTAAGGAAATAATGAATGAGGTAGACTAGGTAAATTTTATGAAAGATTTCCAATTAATATGTCGAGGACAAATAGGGGGAAGGAAACAACAATTAGAAAAATCATACTTATTCTTATGGCAAGCGTGACTCACTAAAGGACTTGAATTAGTGCACAAAAGCTTAAGGAGAAAAAGGAAAGTGAAATAGCTTCAGGATAGCTCTCTCATAATGCTTATTAAGTGCTATTTTTAGCATATGTCAATATGTTTTCTGATTATTCCCCTCTCTCCAGGAAATGTAGTTTAGTTCCTCCTCCTTTGAGTATGGGTTGGATTTAGGACCACCTGTCACAAGTAGAATATTATATAGGAGATCTGATGCTTTATGGTGCTGACATTTTCAAATAACACATTAATGAAGTTATCAAAGTTAGCATCATACTATATCTCCTTCCCCTGGAATGATGAGAGCTAAAGTGCTGTGGAATTCCTTAAAAAATCCCTGATCTTAGACTAACCATGGAAAATAGCTGACAAAATTCCTAAGATTGTCAAAGTAAGGAAAGCCCGAGAAACTGGAGTAGGTTGGGTGAGAAGAAGAAGACATTGTGACTACATGTGATATAGTATCTGGATAAGATGCCGGAAAAGAAAAAGGACAATAGCAGAAAAACATGTGAACTATGAAAAAACTTGAATTAATACTACTGTAACTTATTAGTTTTGACAAATGTCTGATGGTTCTATATGATGCTAACATTAGGGAAATCTCTTTAAGAGTATGTTGGAATTCTTTTTTTTTTTTTTCAACTTATATTTAATAAATAGAAATTTCCAAAGTACAACTTTTGAATTATAGTGGCTTTTCCCCCCATAACCTCCCTCCCACCCACAACCATCCCATCTCCCACTCCCTCTCCCATCCCATTCTTCATCATAATTCATTTTCAATTATCTTTATATACAGAAGATCAACTTAGTATATACTACGTAAAGATTTCATCAGACTGCACCCACAAAGACACACAAAGTATAGAGTAATGTTTGAGTCGTAGTTTTACCATTAATTCGCATAGTACAACACATTAAAGACAGAGGTCCTACATGGGGAGTAAGTGCACAGTGACTCCCATTGTTGATTTAATAATTGACACTCTTGTTTATGGCATCAGTAATCACCTGAAGCTCTTGTCATGAGCTGCCAAGGCTATAGGAGCCTCTTGTGTTCACCAACTCTGATATTATTTAGATGCAGCTGATATTATTTAGACAAGGCCGTATCCCAAGTGGAAGTTCTCTCCTCCCTTCAAAGAAAGGTACTGCCTTCTTTGATGGCCTGTTCTTTCCGCTGGGATCTCACTCACAGAGATCTTTCTTTTTTTTTTTTTTTTTTTTTTTTTTTTTTTGCCACAGTGTCTTGGTTTGCCATGCCTGCGAAACTCTCATGGGCTTTTTACTAGCTCTGAAGGCCTTTAAGATGTATTTAATTATTTGAAATATTTGAAAGGCAGAGTTACAGAGAGTAAGAAGAAGGAAGAGAGAGAGAGAGATCTTCCATTTGCTGGTTCATTCTCCAAATAGCCAAAAGACCAGGGCTAGACCAAACTGAAGCCTGGAGCATGTAAATTCATCCAGGTCACCCATATGAGTGCAGGGGCCCACACACCTGGGTCATCTTCTACTGCTTTTCCAGGTACATTAGCCTGTAGCTAGATTGGTAAATGAGTATCTGGAAGATGAACTGGTACTCATATGGGATGTGAGCATTGCAAGTCATCCCTTAACCCACAACATCACAATGTTGGCCCTACTCTAGAATTCTTTAAAGTGTTATTATTACAATTTTTCTGTAAATCTTAAAATTATTTAAAATTTAAAATCCAAAAATCATTGGTTTTACATGTATTATAATGTTTGTCTTCTCTAGATCTCTTCTATAGGAGAGAAAAATAAAGGAAGAAAATGGTTTTATTTTGTTATAGTAATTTTATTCCTTAAAATACTGAGAAACTTGTATTATGAAATTATTTCATATATGATGTAAATAAATTATATTTATTACCATGGATCACCAAATCAAGTACACGCAAAAATATTTGTTCTTTTGTATGATGGACAAAAGATATTATGTTCTAAGGAAAAAATTGCCTATATTTAACTTGAACTTGTTTACGAGCCTTGACATGTTTAACAGTGGTTCAGTCTTTGACAGTTGCGTGGATTTATTAAAAATCTAAAAGTACTGATTTTTTTTCTTAATTGTGTGTATGTTTTCATTTTCTTTGAAAATATCCTATTAGCCTTTCCCATATCTGTTAATCAATATGCACAAGAAACATAAAGAAGAACATAGAAAAGATCTTGGTAATTCAAAGTATATAAACTAGTAAGTTGAGAAGAAAAAGAAAACTTCTCCAAAATGAAAAAAAAAAAAAAAAACCCAATCAAGTGTGCACTGGCAATTGAACACATGCAAATATGATTGACTCTAGTAATTATTGAATAGTAATTCACACTAACAAATAAGCACAACAGTGCATGTTGACACAAACATCCAGCCACTTAAGCTCTTTAATTTCTTGCAAAACTGTGTTTGGGTCACATCTACTTGAGGAGTGTTTTGTCAGCACCTCGTAAAATTGAAAATTCAGGCATGACAATTCAATATAATCATGACAATTCAAAATAATTAATTACTGGTTGTTTGTCCTCTAGAGATTCTTGTATATGCATGTAAGTGTTCCGTAGATGCAGCTGGTATCCCATGCCATGCCCCTTTGGTCCACTGAGTTTGTTTACTGCTTCTTTGCACAGCTGCTGACTTTCAGTCACACTCCAATTGTATGTTCCTGGAACCATCTTCTCTGGGAACTTTCTCTGGAAATAACTGAGAGAGAAATGATGGACACAGAGCAATCAGATAGTGTCACTCTTAACACTAAGGACAGCACCCAAGGAAGGGGACTGGGAGGCAATAGTTAAATGCCGCAATCTTTTTGTACTCTAGGAGAAAACACCTGGAGCATGATCCACACAGTCTCCCTTTGGATTGTATCCCAGTTGCTCACTGTGGTACTCTAGCTTAAAACATAACTTCACTGCCTATTCTCTCCTGCCTATTTCTCTTTTCCTCTTTCCTCATTTGTGGTTCCTGGGATAAACTCCAAGATAAATTATCTGTATCCAAATGCTTGACTCAGTTGGGTTTGGCAGGCAGAAGCACTCAAACTAAACAGCGTATTAGAATGTTCATTGCAGCATAGTTTGTAATTGTTTTATTTTATTGTGTTTCATACTACTTAGAAAAAATGAATCAATAATTTATTTTTACATTTGGAATAACAGAGTTTGTATCCGTTTTATAATGTTTGAACTTTTAAAATTCTTTTTTTTAAAGATTTATTTATTTATTTATTTGAGTGGCAGAACTATGGAGAGAGGGAGATACACACACACACACACACACACACGGCGGGGCGGGGAGAGAGAACTCTTTCATCCTTCCATCCTTCCATTGTTCCATCCACTGCTTCACTTTCCAGATGGCTGCCACCGCCAGTGCTGGGCCAGAGCAAAGCCAGAAGACAGGAGCTTCATCTGGTTGCCTCATGTGGCTGCAGTGGCCCTAATACCTGGGCCATCTACCACTGCTTCTCCCCGGCCATTAGCAGTGAGCTTGATTGCAAGTGGAGCAGCTGTGGTATAATGCAAAATGCTGGCATTGCAGGAGATGACTTTGCCCACTATACCACAATGCCATCCCTTAAAATTAATTCTTAAATTGAATGTTTAATGCTTTCCTTGTGTAGAGTTAATGCTGGGAGTAGCACTATTTGACATAAATACAGATTATATGTTCAAATGACCATCGAGTAATGGGATCAAATGCATGCTTGGAAATAAATACCTGTATCAGGTTGTAAATATTCATGGTAATTATCATTTCTAGATAATTCCAAAATATCTGGTTGAAATTGAATGTTGGCTGGCGCTGCGGCTCACTTGGTAATCCTCTGCCTGCGGCGTTGGCACCCTGGGTTCTAGTACCGGTTGGGGCGCTGGATTCTGTCCAGTTTGCTCCTCTTTCAGTCCAGCTCTCTGCTGTGGCCCGGGAGTGCAGTGGGGGATGGCCCAAGTGCTTGGGCCCTGCACCTGCATGGGAGACCAGGAGGAAGCACTTGGCTCCTGGCTTTGGATTGGCGCAGTGCGCTGGCCATTTGGGAGGTGAACCAGCGGAAAAACAAAGACTTTTCTCTATGTCTCTCTTTCTCTCACTGTCTAACTCTGCCTATCATAAAAAAAAAAAAAAAAAAAGAAATTAAATGTTGAACTTGTTTTGGTTGGTCCACAATACAATTTTATTATAATCTGTATTAGTCTACTCAAGCTGCTGCAACAAAATATTACTGATTTAGTATTTTAAATGCAGAAAATCATTTTCTTCCAATGCTAGAGGCTGGAAAACCAATATCAAGGTGTCATTAGGATTTATGTCTGGTGACAGCTCAGCCCAAGTGTTACAGGTAGCCATGTGTGCTCATTGTGTGCTCTCCTGATTGTATTTTCATAAGTGAGCTTTTTAGCAATTTTTTTTTCTTTTTGACAGGCAGAGTGGACAGTGAGAGAGAGAGACAGAGAGAAAGGTCTTACTTGGCCGTTGGTTCACCCTCCAATGGCCGCACTGTGCTGATCCAAAGCCAGGAGCCAGGTACTTCTCCTGGTCTCCCATGCGGGTGCAGGGCCCAAGCACTTGGGCCAACCTCCACTGCACTCCCGGGCCACAGCAGAGAGCTGGCCTGGGAGAGGGGCAACTAGGACAGAATCCGGCGCCCCGACCGGGACTAGAACCCAGTGTGCCAGCGCTGCAGGCGGAGGATTAGCTTATTGAGCCGTGGCGCCAGCCTCTATCATTTATTCTTAACAGGACACTAAATCCATAGGTTCATGGAACAAGATTCATGACTTCATTTTTTTAAAAGATTTATTTATTCATCTGAAAGTCAGAGCTACAGAGAGAGAGGAGAGGCAGAGAGAGAGAGAGAGAGAGGTCTTCCATCTGATGGTTCACTCCCCAGATGGCTGCAACAGCCAGAGCTGCTCCGATATGAAGCCAGGAACCAGGAGCTTCCTCCAGGTCTCCCACGCGGGTGCAGCGGCCCAAGGACTTGGGCCATCCTCACTGCTTTCCCAGGCCATAGCAGAGAGCTGGTTCAGAAGAAGAGCATCCGGGACTAGAACCTGCACCCACATGGGATGCCGGTGCTTTAGGCCAGGGCGTCAACCCACTATGCCACAGAGCCGGCACCCCCCATGACCTCATTAAGAGGTATATTCTCAAATGTAGTCACTCTGGGGGTGAGGGCTTTAGTATAAGAATTTGGGTGATGGGACACATATTTAATATACAATATAATCAAGTTTTTTCTCAGAATGAATAATCAGGAACCTACTACCTACAAATATATTTTAAAATTTTGTTTCTTATAAGATTTATCATATATTGTATTTATTCTAGAACATAATATTTGCATTAAAATTTTATTTTCTGATGTAGCTACCCGAAAAAAGAGACAACACCATAAGTTTTGCAAGGAAGTGCCAAAAGCATATATTATTTCCAGGCACAGAAAACAGTGATTTATATTTACTTAAACATTTAGAAAATGTTAGACATACTGACCCATAATATTTATTCTTACAATGTGCACACATAAACATAGGAGAGCCATCTAGAAAATGCTGATCATGGGGCTGATGCTGTGGTATAGTGGGCAAAGCCGACGCCTGCTGTGCCGGCATCCCATATGGGCACTGGTTCAAGTCCCGGCTGCTCTGCTTCTGAACCAGTTCTCTGCTATAGCCTCAGAAAGCAGTGGGAGATGGCCCAAGTCCTTGGGCACCTGCTCCCTTGTGGGACACTCAGAAGCTTCTGGCTCCTGGCTCCCGGCTTTGGATCAGCGTAGCTCCGGCCTTTGCAGCCATTTGGGAAGTGAACCAGCGGATTGTAGACTTTCTGTTTCTCTCTCTCTCTTTTTCTATCTCTCTCTCTCTGCCTCTGCCTCGCTGTAACTCTGCCTTTCAAATAAAGAAATATTTAAAAAAGTAAATGCTGATCATGTGTGACCCATAATTCCAGGAATCACATTATTCACCTTCATGGAAACCATATCCCAGAATAATGCAAGAGCTCAACCTGAAGATAAAGATATCGCCTGTCAATTAGTAGTTAGTATTTCTATCAGTCCATGATGAGAAATGTTAGCACAATGAACAAACCAGTTCTCATTTTATGCCATGTCAAACATACTATCATTTCAAAATTAAATTTTTCTTTGCTGTTAATGCTGCTTTGGTAAAAGGAAGAGAAAAATCAGTCACAGTATTTTGCATCTCTTTACTTGAGAAATATAGTTGTGTTATTGTTGGATTGTTGGTATAGAGGAATATTGGAAAAAATGTGTGAAGTAAATGTTGGTGATTATCAAATTCAACAAATATATGTTAGAAATCATTATTGCCAATTTGTGTTCCGTGTGGAGGCAAACTGATGAAATCTTTACTTAATATATACTAAATTGATCTTCTGTATATAAAGATAATCGAAAATGAATCTTGATGTGAATGGAATGGGAGAGGGAGCAGGAGATGGGAGGGTTGTGGGTGGGTGGGAAGCTATGGGGGGGGGAAGCCATTGTAATCCATAAACTGTACTTTGGAAATTTGTATATACTAAATAAAAGTTAAAAAAAAAAGAAATCATTATTGCCAATTGTTTTTTTTTTTTTTTTTTAATTATTTGACAGGTAGAGTTATAGACAGTGAGAGAGAGAGAGACAGAGAGAAAGGTCTTTCTTCCGTTGGTTCACTCCCCAAATGGCAGCTATGGCCAGCACTGCATGCGCCAATCTGAAGCCAGGAGCCAGGTGCCTCTTCCTGGTCTCCCATGTGCCAAGCGGGTGCAGGATCCCAAGCACTTGGGCCATCCTCCACTGCCCTCCCGGGCCACAGCAGAGAGCTGGCCTGGAAGAGGAACAACCGGGAATAGAACCCGGTGCCCATATGGGATGCTGGTGCCGCAGGCAGAGGATTAACCAAGTGAGCCACAGCGCCGGCCCAATTCTTTACTTCTTCATGGGATTGAATTCCTGGGTACTCAAATGTGGTTCTTCTAGGTACTGCTGTATACTATCATCTCTAACTTGCTAGGTTGTTTCCTATTCTACAAGGGTGATCAGGTTGGAAATGCACATACCAAGCTTCTTAGAAACCGCGGTTCAGTTTTACTCAGCTGATGAGAGGTAATTTCAGAAGGTTGTTTAAAAACAGAAGCCATTGTTCTCAGGTGATAGCTGAAGAGAAACGCGTGGACTCAGGCACAGGACAGGGGCTTTGGTCCACTGATTTTGGGAATCCTTCTGAGAACCATCCTCTTAGGTGTGGCAAAAAACTGCACTCATTGTGAATGGCTTTCTGACATTAGGGATTTCTTGAAAGCATCTTGTCTGGCCTCCATTCTACCAATGCCTGGCTGTTATATTGGTCTCTAGTTCTGTGCATTTGGGTGCAGTGGATGTGAAATGCTTTCATGACCTTTGACCTCTTCAGTAGTGGATATTTTGCATTCGTTGGTGTTGCTGTTAAAGTCTTCTATTTTACTAATAATTTATATAATTATATGAGAAAAATCTCAGAATTCATTTTAAATTGACCCTGTTAAAGTAATTGTGCCCTCTACAACACCCAACACTTTAAATCTTTTTTCTACAGTGTTTCAAAAATTCTTTGTAGTTTCAAAACTTTATGCTAATGATTTTCATCTTTTGTATTGCTAATAACTGAGAAAACATGTAATGAAATAAACATAATTTCAACACAAATATCTTTACACTGCTTTATTTCTTATTAGATTTCATTGCAAAAGTCACAAATTAAATTTATTGGAAGTGGAAAATATTTTGCAAGTGAGATAAAAATACATTAAAAGAAAAACTATACAAATTAAATATAAGACAGTTAAATTGGGCAAAGAACTATTCCAGAATCAAGTAGCCATTTAAACCAGCAGAGATTCAGAGAGTCCTCTATGCAGTGTGGGCAGGCAGTATTTAAGGACTGAAAATGGAAGTGGCATAGAGAAATGCTATTACTGGCTACAAATTAGTGTTTTTGCTTATTTGGAAACACTCTGATCAACAAGCAAAGTGAGACTGGCTGTAGCTCAGCTAACATGACTATCTATGATCTACATATTAGTTAAAAATACAATCCTAAATTACATGCCCAGTGTGTTTATTGTGGCTGCAGATTGTTTTACAACACTCAAAATAATGAGGAATCAAAACTCAAATCTAGCTTAACTGAACAATTATAACTCTGATATTTACCTTTACAAAATAAATAGTTAGATAAGAGGGCCCATGGAGGCATCTTTGAGTCTCCTGCTGTCAAAGATAAATTTGAGGTTACATTGCGTGGGCCAGTGCTGTGCACAGCAGATTAAAGCCCTGGCCTACAGCACTGACATCCCATATGAGCTCCACTTCCAATTCAGCTCCCTGCTGATCTCCTGGGAAACCAGCAGAGGATGGCCCAAGTCTTTGGGCCCCTGTATCCACGTGGAAGACCCAGAAGAAGTTCCTGGCTCCTGGCTTTCGATCAGCTCATCTCTGGCCTTTTGGGACATTTGAGGAGTGACCCAGCAGATGGAAGAACTCTCTCTGCCTCTAACTCTGCCTCTTTCTATAACAGTGTCTTTTGAATAATAAAAAAGTAAATATTAAAGTTATAATGATGTAGGCAGGCATACAGGTTAAAATTGATCAGATTTGTGAACTGAAAGACCATGCCTTCACCACGCCCTTGTGTGACCTCATGTCCCTACCTGATGCCTTTGCCATGCCCCTGTGTGGTTTCATTCCCCTACCTGGCCACACTGGGGTGCCCATCAGCCAATCAGGTTAATTAACCACTCCCCTTTGGAGTGGGTTAAAAGTCTAGGGCACAGTGTGCCCGTGCCCGGCTCTTTTTCCCTGGCCTCTTGCTAGGAAGGGGCTGGTTGTAGCCCTGCGCCTCCAGGGCGCATGGCCTTCAGGCCATATGCTCAAGGCTTCTGGTCCTAGATGCTCATCCACATGGCTGGTTCCTGGTGCTTGGTATGAACCCCCATTCACCTCTCTCCCCTAAATAAGCTCTTACTCTCCTATGCTTCTTTCTCACTAAATAAAAGTTTAAAACGTGCCATGCTGCCTCGTTTATCTGTGCCGGTTTTTAGAATTCTTCTCTAAATATTAGGGAAGAACCCTCTTGGGCTTATTAATATCAGGGATTTAGTAATAAGCCCGTGGTGAAATCGTAAGGCACCCCAAATTCCGGTAGTGCATATGGCACGCTGGATAGCATTTCTATGGAACTTAAAGGGGCCACAATTTAGTGTAAATTTTAGGGGGTCTTTTCCTATTTCAACATTACATCACTGGAGAAACTTCGTGTTCTCTTTTTTTTTTCTTTCTTTTTTTTTTTTTTTTAACAGGCAGAGTGGACAGTGAGAGAGAGACAGAGAGAAAGGTCTTCCTTTGCCGTTGGTTCACCCTCCAATGGCCGCTGCGGCCGGCGCACTGCAGCCAGCGCACCGTGCTGATCTGGTGGCAGGAGCCAGGAGCCAGGTGCTTTTCCTGGTCTCCCATGGGGTGCAGGGCCCAAGCACCTGGGCCATCCTCCACTGCACTCCCTGGCCAGAGCAGAGAGCTGGCCTGGAAGAGGGGCAACCGGGACAGAATCCGGTGCCCCGACCGGGCCTAGAACCCGGTGTGCCGGTGCCCCAAGGCGGAGGATTAGCCTAGTGAGCCGCGGCGCCAGCGAAACTTCGTGTTCTCAACAAAGTCATAAAAACTTATCGAGTGATTAAAGTTACCTCTGAAAAGGTCAAATATTTAATAAATGACAATAAAGAACTTAGTTCTGGTTGAAATAATCCTGGTTTGGAGTGTTAAACTATTTGTTAAAAGTATGTCATCAGAAAAAAAAATAGCTACTCTAAGATTTTATTTAATTCATGTAGAAATCTTAACATTGCTGATTTTACATAAATTATGACAGGGATTAATCAGGGATGCTGTTTTCTGAAGGCAGCAGCTTGACTATTTTTCCAGAACTCAGTAACCACAAATACTAGAAAACTCCCCAGGGTAAGTTTCACATTTCTGGCCTCAATTTAAAATTGAAATCATTTTGGAGGAAATTCTGAAGAGTTTAGGGGAACCATCCAAAATTTCAATTGCTTCTCTGAAACCTTGGAATCTTGCCTGTTAATAGTCTCCATGCTCTTTGCTTAGAATTTACCCACAGAATCAACTGACAGGAAACTGCCCATCACCCTCCACCCCCTCTGCAAGACTGTGCCAAAACACTCATCAGAAACCACAAGGACAAAAATAGATCCAATTGAGGACTATGCAGTGACTAAGAAACGGATGTACTGATTTAAGCTATCTTTATTGTTTTTCCTTCTTGTTTTGATGGTACTGATAAAAAGAACCAGAGAGCTATGTAACAGCATCTGGGCCAGCATTTTGTATACCAAATCCAGTCTTATATAATTTAAATATTTGAGTTCTTATAAGATCCCTGAAAAGCATGCCTTTTAGCACAAACACTAGACACATACAGTAGAGCATCTAACTATAGTCGTGCTTCTGGGCGAAGCTTGCAGCTACAGCGACAATAATAAAAGAAAATTCTCTTCATACAGCTGAATGGTCGCACTTGAATTTTTAGTGTTCAAATGTAATTAGAAAACAGCTGTGAAGGAAAATCAATTGTTCCTGGTAGTCAATGGCTAATTTTCCACAATCAAAATAAAGAATGCAATATGACACGTTTGTAATGAGCAAGTAATTGTTTCTCTTTTGTTTATTGTTTTAACATTTTTCCCTTTATTTGTGGGAGCTGTCATTTGCTTGCTTCAGGACACCTTCTCTTAGTCTTTGCTTCTCCATCCATATTTAAATACTAGCAACTGCCAAGGAGTCTATGTAGTCCAGCTCAGTTTATTCAAGCCTGCCTAGCTCGATGGTGATTTGTGGACTAGCAAGGAAATGTTGTCCTTGCTTTTATGAATTCACAGTAAAGCTTCCATAAGCAGCATGATTATTAAACACTAGCATTTATTTACGGGATTTAACTTTGATTCATTCTGCAGAGGTCCCATGTGTCAAAAATATGCAGTTTCCAGAATTCATTGACCTGGTGCTCCAAGTGCGTCTGCATTGCAAAACAAAACAAAACTGAATCAACCACATGGCCCTTTTTATATCCTTTGTCTATCATTAGCATAGACAGGAAGGTATTGGTGCAGCAGATGGATAGAAAAGTAAACCTCTGTGGTGTGCATTTGGAATTTAGATGGGTGGAAAACAAACTTAAATGCTAAAATAGGCCAATGAGAGTAGAATTGTTTTATAATGCAAAAGAGTCTGGTGGAGAAACACCAGGAGGAATAACACTCTTACACTGCTTTCAGCTGATAAAAATTCAGAAAAAAAGTGCTTATGTTATTTAGTCAAATTTATCTCCATATTATTCTTTTTCTGGAATATTTTCTCAAAGCAAGTATAATGGCAGTTCAATAAATTTAAATTGATAGTAAATAAGAATTTAATCTCAGTTGCTGTGTGATCTTGAGACCATGAGTTTTTAGTTTAATTTGCTTTTATTGCTATATGAGAAAGATTGTAACAAATGAGGAGTTGTGGATTCTTCCTTTTCCTATTAATAATTACATGAAGTATAATAGTGAATTAATGGATATATCCAAAACCTGAAAGTGACATTCTTTAACCTTTCAAAACTGTAAAATTAGCTACCAGTAGCCAGTAAATGTCAACTAGTTTCATCATGTTCCTATCCACCTGAGATTAACAAATGTCTAAAAATATAGTTGAATTTTTCTCATTTTTTTCTCCTTGGAGAGCCTGTTCCTCAATCTCTGTGGTGATCTTTGAATATTCATCTATGAATCTTAAAAAAGACAATGGATTATGAAAAAGGAATTCTATATTTTATAACTGATTGAACTAGATTTTGAACTCATCTTTGAAGATTACTGATTTAGTTCAACTTTTGGTGAATAATAATGAATAATATAAACTTTAAACTTAAATATTTTTCTAATAGCTAAGGTGTCATGTAGCTTTTGTCATGAAAACTCAGGAAACACTATTTCCTGTGATTATGTAGCTAGCCATCCATCTTCTCCCCCTCATCATTTTAGGTAGGATGCTAATAACTTAGCATCTGCATTTACTTTCAATGAAGCTCATATTTAAACATGTATTTTACCTCTGTTCCCCGCTAGCATAGACTGTCCCCTTTTCCCACTTCCCATTTCTTTTTAAAAGAGCATTTCAGGAAAAGTCTGTGGATGCTGGTCTGTTTCATTTTGTATTTTTTGCTTGTTTTTAAGACTAGATGGTTGTTAAGCCGATGCCGTGGCTCACTAGGCTACTCCTCCACCTTGCGGCGCCGGCACACCGGGTTCTAGTCCCGGTTGGGGCGCGGAATTCTGTCCCGGTTTTCCCTCTTCCAGGCCAGCTCTCTGTTGTGGCCAGGGAGTGTAGTGGAGGATGGCCCAAGTCCTTGGGCCCTGCACCCCATGGGAGACCAGGAGAAGTACCTGGCTCCTGCCATTGGATCAGCACAGTGCGCCGGCCACTGCGCGCTGGCCGTGGCGGCCATTGGAGGGTGAACCAACAGCAAAAAGGAAAACCTTTCTCTCTGTCTCTTTCTCTCTTTCTCTCACTGTCCACTAAGCCTGTCAAAAAAAAAAAAAAAAAAAAAAAAACTAGATAGTTGTATATACAATTTTGTTATTTTATTTTTTTTTAATTTTTATTTATTTATTTTTTTGACAGGCAGAGTTGACAGTGAGAGAGAGAGACAGAAAGGTCTTCCTTTTGCCATTGGTTCACCCTCCAATGGCTGTCGCAGCTGGCACACTGCGCTGTTGCGATAGCAGGAGCCAGGTGCTTCTCCTGGTCTCCCCTGGGGTGCAGGGCCCAAGCATTTGGGCCATCCTCCACTGTACTCCCTGGCCACAGCAGAGAGCTGGCCTGGAAGAGGAGCAACCGGGACAGAATCCGGAGCCCCGATCGGGACTAGAACCCGGTGTGCCAGCGCCGCTAGGTGGAGGATTAGCCTAGTGAGCCATGGCGCCGGCCCTGTATATATAATTTTAGACTTTATCCAAAAAAACATTGAAATGGGATTGCAGGATAAAATAATAGAGAGGGAATGACAATAAAAAGGATGTACTGAAAGGCAGTTTATGTAGCCTAATTAAAATGTGAATTAAATGATTCAATAATCAATTGAAATAGAGGAGGAAGACAAAATGCAAATTTTTCCTTTTCAGAACTGTCCAAGTTGGTGGATATTATATTGTCTCCCAACATTTGTTCTCCAAACAACCATAAGCTCTATACCCAATACCCTGGTCATATATCTGGTAAAAAAATTCTACTTTCCCTTGGCCACAAATATAGACGTATTACTGTTCCTGCATCAATTATTTATTATATTTTATGTTGTTGAAGACTGTGGGGCCTCATGGAAAGAATGAAGGCTGTCAGGGTTGATGGAGGCTGTTGGAGTTGAGTCATTTCATGACCATCTAAATGGGAGAGGAACACCAAACTCCTGCTGCTGAGATACTAGTATATTACAGTTTCCTTTTAGTCTCAGGGGTTGATTCTTCAGCTTTGCCTTTTGATTTTATAATCAACCAAAGAATTTTCTTTAAAAAGTTGTCATCACTCAAATTTACCCCTTTATTTTGTTCAGGGTTGGTTTCTGAGCGCATGCCATTCTACTAAGTTAATCTGAGAATAACTTGCAGGTGATTGCAAGAGCAATATACATAGAATCCAAATTCAGAAGCTGTTTTATTGTTAAAATATTACAAATATTGATGTAGTGTATAACTCAACCAAGGTTTGTTATGTAAAAAGTTATTGTTGATTAAACTATACTATGAGACAACTCTAGAATAGCTTGGTATATGCATGCAATTTGTAAAAGTTCTGCATATCTACTATCCAGCTGATAAAGCTTCTGTTTTTCCTTCTTTCCTAATATGGCATGGGATTCTATGGTGAAAAGAGATAAAAATTATTATCTGCAGTACCACATTTAGGAGCATATTTTTCAATAATTTATTTATTTTTATTTATTTTAAAGGTAAAGTGCCAGAAAGAGAGAGAGAACTTGCATCCATTGCCTGTTCAAGATTTTTGCCCAATTTCTTTAAGATTTTTATAAGATTGCTAACTCTTTTGTAGCAGTTTTAAAATTTTTCTGAATGTGAGTTCTTTTTCAGAATATATTGCAAGCCTATTCTCTCAGTGTATGGATTCTCTTGTCACTGTAATAAAGGGGTTAAACTTAATCAAAATCATATTTTTTTATTTATTACTGCTTTTTAAATTTTATAATATAAAAAGAACAGATTTTATGTATTCACTGCTTAACAAATTTTGTTCCTTTCAAAGTCAAAATAATATTTATGTGTATATTTTTCTAAAATCTTCACTGTTTAACTTTTCATGTTTGGATATATAATCCACTCAGAATATTTTTTTTTTATTTGACAGGCAGAGTTAGACAGTGAGAGAGAGAGACAGAGAGAAAGGTCTTCCTTCTGCTGGTTCACCCCCAAAATGGCT
This sequence comes from Oryctolagus cuniculus, assembly GCF_964237555.1. Classification (NCBI taxonomy): domain Eukaryota; kingdom Metazoa; phylum Chordata; class Mammalia; order Lagomorpha; family Leporidae; genus Oryctolagus; species Oryctolagus cuniculus. The sequence goes on from NC_091436.1 coordinate 27,324,662, forward strand.
TCTACGGCCTGCGTGCTGTGCCAATCTGAAGCCAGGAGCCAAGTGGTTCCTCCTGGTCTCCCATGTGGGTGCAGGGGCGCAAGCACTTGAGCCATCCTCCACTGCTTTCCCGGGCCACAGCAAAGAGCTGGAATGGAAGAAAGGAGCAACCGGGACTAGAGCCAGGCACCCATATGGGATGCCAGTCCCACAGGCTGAGGATTAACCAAGTGAGCCACAGCGCCAACCCCTAGAATAATTTTTTGTATATAGGTTGAGTTCAAGTATTAATATCAGTTTCATTCCACATCACTGAAATATCATTGGGATTATACTAACTATATAAATCAATTTGGTAAGAGTGAAAATATTAACAATAAACATTTATGGGGCTGGTGCTGTGGCACAGTGGGTTAATGCCCTGGCCTGAAGTGCTGGCATTCCATATAGGCGCTGGTTTGAGATCCAGCTGCTTCACTTCCTGTCCAGTTCTCTACTGTGGCCCAGGAAAGTAGTAGAAGATGACCCAAGTCCTTGGGCCCCTGCACTCTTGTGGGGGACCTGGAGAAAGCTCCTGGCTCCTGGCTTTGGATTGGCAAGGCTCCCACCATTGCGGCCAATTGGGGAGTGAACCATCAGATGGAAGATCTCTTTCACTCTCTGCCTCTCCTCTCTCTGTGTAACTCTGACTTTCAAGTAAAATAAATAAATCTTTAAAAAAATAAACATCTATATCCATGGATACTTTACATTTCCTTTTAATTAGGTTACAAAATATAGCTCAGTAATGTTTTTGCAATTTCAGTGAAGACACTGTTTCATTTTTCATTAAATTAATTTCTAGATATAAATCCATTATAAATTAATTTATTTTAAATCAGTACTTAATTAAAATTGGCTTAAAACTTGCTAAGTTCTCATATTTACTCCTATAATTTTCATATTCTTTGGAATGTCTATCCTTACACATTTATATGAAGATTAAATTAATTTCTTGATTTCTGTACTTATACATTTTGTTTAATTACTTTAGTATACTAAAAATAACTTCCAGTACAATGTTATCTTGTAGTGGACAAAAATCATCCTGCTGCATTCCTGATTTCCATGACAAGGCTTACAATTTTTATTATTGGGGTGATCATTTTGCCTAGAGTTTAAGCAGCCACAGGGAACACCCACAACCCATATTGCAATGCCTGAGTTTGAGTCCTGACTCCACTTCTGATTCTATCTTCTAATGAGCATTCTGGGAGGAAGTGGTGATGGAAGTAATAGTTATGATCCTGTCCTCAATTTGGAAGTCTTGGAATGGATTCCCAGCTCCTGGCTTCAGCTTGCATAGAGTTAGTCTTATATGTATAAAGTCGATTGAGAATGAGGATGGATCTCAGTAAAAAATAAGAGTGGGGATGAGAAGGAGGAGGAAGTTTGTAACTATGAAGCTGTTAGTTCTGCATGCATTCCTAAGAACTAACTTTTAAGGGTACAATTTAAAAACTTGTCATGTGACTCCAAATCCCATTAAGCTGGGTTGTAAAAATGCCATCTTAATTGGTAAAGTGATCACATTAAGTATTAAAGTGAACATATAGATAGGATTAAGTGTTAATGTGACCATATAAATAGATTCGAGTGTTGGGTATTTATAATAGACAGAATTAAAAATGAGAGAATGTTCCAACATGGGAAGCAGTCCACACAGCAGACTCATAGAATGACAATGGCTCTAAGTAACAGTCTGACCTCGGAATCAGCCCTTATAAATTCCTGTTCTGGCTGAAATGCCTGTAAGAGCATTTCAGGCATGGAAAGCCAAGACACCGTTGCAAACAATACTCTACATGAAGGATCTCTATTAGTCAGAGCCCAACAAAAAGAAGTGGCCATCAAACAAGAATGTACTTTTCTCTAAAGCAAGGAGAGAATTTCCACTTATGGTCTTATGTAAATACTGATGGAGTCTGTAGATTCGAAAGCTTCCATAGCCTAAGCAGCTCATGTCAAGAGCTTTGGGTGGTCACTGATGTCATGCATAAGAGTGTTAATTGCTAAATTAACAACAGGAGTCACTGTGCACTAACTCCTCGTGCAGCACCTCTGTTCTCCATGAGTTGTATTATGAAAGTTAAGTGTGATACTTGTTCTTAAACAGTTTTCTGTGTGTGTGTGTTAAAATTTTTATTTAGTATAGAGTTGGTCTTCTGTGTACAAAGTTAAATTGAAAATGAATCTAAATTAGGAGAATGGTACTAGAAAGGGGAAAGTTGGGAGGAGGGATGGGAATGTGGGTGGGAGGGTGGGTATGGTGGGAAGAATAACTATATTCCTAAAGTTGTACACATGAAATTTGTATTCCTTAAAAAATAATTACCTAAAAAAGTAAAAATTAAAAAATTAATAAAAAAGAAATCAAATACAGGTATAAGTAGCCACCTTTATATCAGACAAAATAGACTTTAAGACAAAAATTGTGAAGAGAGACAAAGAAAGGCACTATGCAAACATTAAGGAACCAATTTCAAGAAAGATATGACTATAGGAAGTACCCATGCACTCAATGCTAGGACACCTTGCTATTTAAAAAAAGGTTAATATACCTAAAGAAACATAGCGGCTTCAACACTGTTATAATGGATAATTCAAAACCCATTTTCATTAATTGACAGAGCAACTAGACAAAAAACAATGAAACAGCAAAGCTAATCTACACTATTGGCCAAATGGATCTAATTAATATCTACACAACACTTTATCCAGCAGCTGAATCATACACCTTCTTTTCATCAGTACATAGATGATTCTTTAGGGTAGACTATATGCTGTTCCATAAAACAAGTCTCAACAAATAAAAAAAAAATTGAAATCATGTCATATAACTTTTTGAACTACAATGTAATGAAGTTGGAAATTGACTTAACACTGGAAAATAAATATGCAATGCATACATATTGAACAACATACACCTGTGTGAACATTTGGTAAAAGAAGAAATCAAAGTGGAATTCAAAATTCCTAAAAACAATTGACAATATAACATATTAAAACTTATGGAGGGCTGGCCCTGTGGCATAGTATGTAATACAGTTACCTATATAGTGCTGGCATCCCATATGGATACCAGTTTAAGTCCTGGCTGCTCCGCTTCCGATCCAGCTCTCTGCTATGGCCTGGGAAAGCAGTGGCCCAACTCTTAAGGCCCCTGCACACATGTGTGATATCTAGAAAAAACTCCTGGCTCCTGGCTTTAGATTGGCACAGCTCTGTCCATTGTGATCATTTGGGGAATGAACCAGTGAATGGCAGACCTCGCTCCCCCTGCCTCTGACTCTGGCCTCTCTGTAACTCTGCCTTTCAAATAAAATAAATAAATCTTAAAAATTCAAAAAAAAAAAAAAAAAAAAAACTTATGGGAGCCAGCGCCGCAGCTCAATAGGCTAATCCTCCACTTTGTGGCGCTGCACACCGGGTTCTAGTCCTGGTCGGGGCGCCAGATTCTGTCCCAGTTATCCCTTTTCCAGGCCAGCTCTCTGCTGTGGCCAGAGAGTGCAGTGGAGGATGGCTCAAGTGCTCGGTCCCTGCACCCCATGGGAGACCAGGAGAAGCACCTGGCTCCTGCCTTCGGATCAGCGCGGTGCGCCGGCTGCGGCAGCCATTGGAGGGTGAACCAACGGCAAAAGGAATACCTTTCTCTCTGTCTCTCTCTCTCTCACTGTCTACTCTGCTTGAAAAAAAAAAAAAAAAAAAAAAAAACTAAAAACAAAAAAAAAAAACACACTTATGGGACACAGCAAAAGCAGTCTTAAGAACAAATTTTAATAGCAATCAGTGCCTACATAAAGGAATTGGAAAGGCAAAAATAAATGATCTAACAATGCACCTCAAAGATCTAGAGAAACAAGTGCGAACTAAACCCAAAATTAGTAACTAAACAAAAGGTGGGGGAGATGTCTACCTTGTTTGGCACACATCCAATTACTTGAGCAATCACCTGCTACCTCTCCTCTCAGGGTACACATTAACAGGAAAATGGAATTTCAAGTGGAGTCTACTCAGCACTCATATAGAATATCAAGTGAACTAGAACATGGCACTGTGATATAGAATGTGGGTTCCCTTAACAACTGCATCAAACATTGACCCTGATTCCATCATTTTTTTCTTTTTTTTTTAACTTTTATTTAATGGATATAAATTTCCAAAGTACAGCTCATGGATTACAATGGTTTACCCCCCCCATAACTTCCCTCCCACCCACAACCCTTCCCTTTCCCGCTCCCTCTCCCCTTCCATTCACATCAAGTTTCATTTTCAATTCTCTTTATATATAGATCAGTTTCACATATATTAAGTAAAGATTTCAACAGTTTGCACCCACATCGAAACACAAAGTGAAAAATACTGTTTGAGTACTAGTTATAGCATTAAATCACAATGTACAGCACATTAAGGACAGAGATCCTACATGAGGAGTAAGTGCACAGTGACTCCTGTTGTTGACTTAACAAATTGACACTCTTGTTTATGGCATCAGTATCACCCTAGGCTCTTGTTATGAGTTGCCAAGGCCCAGTAGAAAGAACAGGTCATCAAAGAAGGGAGGAGAGAACTTCCACTCTGACTACCACCTTGTCTAAATATGATCAGAGTCGGTGATTCCATCATTTTTATATTTTTATTGTATTTAGTTTCAAACAATAAGTTGGGAAATGTTTTCTTTTTTTCTAATCTCAACATGAGTTTATTTAAGATAGCTGTTCTTCCTACTGAAAATATGAAAGCATTTTCCAACTTAGTTGTTTTGTAGATTACATTCTGAGAAGTTGAAGAATGCAATTTCTTAATAGGTAATGTCTATTCCAATTTTCCACAATATTTTTGTCAAGTATAAAAATGTATTTTATAGGAATCTGATCATGTCACCTAAATTTAACGTGCATTTTAAGATCTGATCTCTTTATGTCTGTTGTTTCTGTAATAATACCTGTTTTAATGTTTCTTTTTTCTGCTTTTGCACTTTTTGATCAGACTTTCTATAATTCTGTTACATAAAATATGCTCTTTAAATACAATTTGATGAATTTTGAGCTTGTTAATGTGTTTCCTCAGCCATTGAGAAGCATGATTTAGGTTTTTGATTACAGGTTTTATTTATTTAATCATTTTCTACGTATTTTCATAGATCCCTATAATTGAGAACCAGTTATTCTTCTGATATGTTAACTATTGCTGCGATGATGAATTGTTCTTTCATGTCACTTCTTCAGTTAAGGTCAATAGGCTTTCTATATTTGTAACTGTGCTATCATTTACTGTAAACCTTTATAAGATCAAATGGAAAGTCAGTGTGGGGTTCAGGCTTCCCTTTGCCACTCCTTTCCTGAGAACTTAATTAATCTTCTTGTCCTGGTTTTGTTGGCAGCTCTTATCTCCAATTTTGCCTATTTAGTCATGTAAGATATCCTGATACTGTGACTCTGGCATTGACCTTCTGCAACAAATTTGCTCTAAAATCAGAAAATCACTAGCTTAATCCTCCACTAAATAAAGAATTCAACAAGTAGAAAGACCACTGTTCCTCAAGAGTATAGACAAGGGCTATAAACAATAATCAAATCTCAGATTGCCAATTTCAGTCATTCACATTACAGGGTTTTTTGGATACTCTAAATATTTGCACAAATCAGAGAAAACATCATATTTGTCTTTGGGGACTGGCTTTGTCACTAATCATAAATGTTCTCCAATTGCACAGTTTGTTATGAAGAAATGCTTTAAATTGAAAGCATGACATTGCAAAAGTTCAAAGAAAAATAAGAAAGGAAGCAAGAGAGAGGTTGGGAGCAAAGGGGGGATAGAGACAAGGTGTGAAATATCATTATGTTAATAAAACTGTATATATGAAATTGGTTCCCTCTAAATTAAAAAAAGTAAGAAAATCTTGGAGAAGTGGTATAAAATGTCAGCTCATTTCCCTTTAATTTCTTTAAATCTTGAGTGTTGATATTTCAAGTTCTGTGAGACTCAATCCTCTTATATATTAAATATCTTCTCTTTATTTTATACAGCTTTATTTGTTCTTGATGGAAACATTGGTATAGTGCAAGTTAGTCCTCCATGTTCAGAAGAAGTGTTGGAGTAATCATTTAAAAATATGTGAAGGAAGGTATTGGCTGGCACATTGGGATGTCCATGTACCACATCGGAGTATTCTGCTCTGGGCTAGGACTACTTATTCCTGCTTCCTGCTAATGTAGATCCTGGGAGGCAGGAGTAATGTCTCAAGTAGTTGAATTTCTGCCACCCCTGTGGAGACTTGTATTGAGTTCTCGGCTCCTGGCTTTGGCCCCTAGCCACTGCGGATATTTTGGGAAGTAATTAGTGGATGCAGATGGAAGCTCTTTCTATCTCTCTGTCTCTCTCAAATAAACAAATAAAATTTTAAATAAAACCTTAAAAAATATCATATCACATCATTCTTCTGTTTTAAATAGTCACAACATATTTAATTAAAGGCAAAGTCAATATAAAGGCATAGAATCCTCATATGATTGTGACTGTTCAGTCCTGATGTTCTACCATTCACCCTCTATTTTATTCTGCATTATGCTTCAACCATTTGAGTCTCTCCCCACCCCTCCACCCCCCGCCCCAGTTCCTTGATATTCCAAGATTAGCACATACTGTTTTGTTTGCGCTTCCTGGAATGGAATGTTCTTCCTTCAAATATTTGCATGACTCATTTCTCTCTAGTTCAGTTCTTTTCTGTAAAGCCCTTTTATACAAAGCAGGCAACACCAGTACATATCCTTCTAATGCAATTTTATTTTATTTTTCTAAGAACTCTATTTCCACCTGTCATAATAGATTCTTATTTATATATTTTCTGTGTTTTTCTCCCTCTCTCCATGAGATAACAGACTCCATGAAAACAAGAACCTTGTGTACTTTGGTCACTACTCAATACTTAGCACTTGCAAAATTTCCTGGCAGTATATACAAGGTATTTCATAAATATTTGTGTATTATGTAGTTCACACTTTCCCTGTAATTTTCTTTGTTTTCAAGATTATTTTTCTTCCTAGAACAGGTGAATAATTGCTGAGGAAATCATGAAATCCTTATGAAAATATATGTATAAAGCACAGTAAATAAACAACCACCTAGAGGCCAGTGTTGCGGCACACTATGTAAAATCACCACTACACCATTTCCAATCTGGCTCACTGCTAAAGTGTCTGGGAAGATAGCCTAAGTACTTGAGACATGGGAGACGATGATAGAATTTCTAGCTCCTGGTGTGGAGCCAGTCCTAACCTGGCTGTTGTGGTCATTTGGGAAGTGAAACTGTATGATGGAAGACCTCTCTTGGTGTTTCTCTGTCTCTGTCACTCTGCCTTTAAAATAAAATTCAACCAAAAACCACATTTTTAAAATAAAAAACAATCCAAACCAAAAAAAAAAAAAAAACTAATGGGCAGAGAGACACATTTTACTGCAGGTTGCAACATAATTTTGAGCATAGAAATATTAGTTAAGTTTGGAGTCTCTTTATAAGGTACTCTCAGGACATGTGAAAATTACCAATTATCACAGCAGATAGCAATTTGAGCTCTGGAAATAAACATATTTTTAAAATATGTATTTTAATCTACATGCCAGGTAACTAGAACAATAGAGACACAGAGAAAGAGCGTCTGTTCACTGGTTCACTAAGTTCCCACAACAGCTGAGTCTAGCCTGAATCCAGGAACTCCATCCTGGTCTCCTACATGGGTGACAGGGGTTCAAGCACTTGGGCCACTCTGTGGCTTCCCAGGATACATTAGCAGGAAGGTGGGTCAGAAGTGGAGTAGTTAAGACTCAATCCATCACTCCAGTATTCTAAGTGTCAACTTTTTCCACTGAGCTATAACACCCACACCAAGAATGCATTTGAAAGCAAGACTTACAAGATTTGTGGCATAAAAGAGAACTCTATAGATATTAAACCCCACTGTATACAGTGATAGGAAAACTAGGCAACGGAAGTACAAGCAAGTAATCAAAACTAACTTGATGCATCAATACTTAGTAAGGTACAAAACAGTAAAATATCATTAGGTCATATCTGAGTAAATTTTCATAGGGCAGAAGGAAAAGCCAGTGAGTAGAGAACTAAGCAGAAGCTGAAGATGCATATGTAGTGAGTGTATAAAACTCTTTCCTGACTGATTTTGTAAATAGAGCAGTGCAATCATTTTGTTGGGGTGGAAGGAGTGAAAGTTCCATGCACTTTTATTGGCATGATATGTAGACATGTGCTATGGGCTGAACTGTATCTCTACAAAATTCATATGCAGGAATTCTAATCCATAGTGTAGACTGAGATTGCACTCAGAAACATGGTCTTTGAAGAGGCAATTAAAATTAAAAGAGATCTTTGGGGTGAACACAAATCCAATACTATTTGTGTCTTTTGAAGGCAGGGTAAAAGACATGATCAGATTGAAGAGAATGTGAAGACAGAGAGAGAAGATATTCCTCTGTCAACGAGAGGGCCCTCAGAAGGAACCACACTGACACCTCGACTTTGGATTGTTAGTCTGCAGAACAGAAGCTTCTTGTGTTTAAGTCATTCAGTGGGTGATGCTTTGTTAAGGCAGTCCTTGCAATTTTATATGGTACATTGCTAACCTAAGGGGAAAATAGGGAAGAAACATGATGGATGAAATAGTGTAAAACGGTGATGCTTTTTGGATGAAGGACAAAATGGTAGTAGAGGGAGCTATTAAGTGGTGCAAAACTGAGGTAGAAATTGGAGAATGTGTTTACTAAATCTTGTGACAGTTTTTTAATGCTAGCTTACTGATATTTAGACTAAGGTATAGTTTCCACCTTTGTCCTTCCATGGCTCAGGCTTATTACCAACATCTACAATTTACAAAACTACCAAGTTGTCAGGATTCCACATCTTTCAACATTTATATGGATGTAACCATGGGTCAAGTTTTTGGTCTTAAATAGCATATTTTTACTTTCACATATATCTAAATCATTGTTGTCATACACCTAGCTTTACATAAGATACAATCAATACTAGTGAATTGATATATTAACAGTCACATACATGCATATTTCAAGGAAAAATGTAAAAAATGTAAAAGGTAACAATAGAAATGAGAACAAATAGAGAAAAAAAAAGAAAAGTTGATGATTCAAATTAATTGAATCAGCTTTAGAAATTTGTATACAAGAAGTAGATATCTAAGGATTTGATAGAATTTAGAAGACAGGTTAAAACAAAAGACAAATAGAGGGAAGAACAGAAAATTATGGCTGTGTGTTTTGTTAGAAGAGGTCAAAGGAAAATTCAAGGACTTGAATCATTAGATTATGGACCATTGCATTGGGCCAGTAGGATAAGGACTTTAACACTCATTCACACCAATGAGACAAACTCCCACTGCACCCGCTGATGGGACAGATGCGCATACTTGCTCACACATATGCAGTGTATTCAGACCTCTATCTTGACTCCTATCAAGATATTTCTTCTCATAGCATCAGTAATCTCCCTATGCACCAGTTATGAGTTTCCAAGGCGATGGAAGCCCCTTGAGTTCTCCGACTCTTATCTTGTTTAGACACAGTCATAGTCAAAGTGGAGGTTCTCTCCTCCCTTCAGAGAAAGGCACCTCCCTCTTTGAAGACCTGTTCTTTCCACTGGGATCTCACTCACAGAGATCTTTTTGCCAGAGTGTCTTGGCTTTCCATGCCTGAAATACTCTCATGGGCTTTTCAGCCAGATCCGAGTGCCTTTAGGGCTGATTCTGAGGCCAGAGTGCTATTTAGGACATCCGCCATTCTATGAGTCTGCTGAGTATCTCACTTCCCATGTTGGATCACTCTCCCCTTTATTTATTCTATCGGTTGGTGTTAGCAGATACTAGACTTGTTTATGTGCTCCCTTTGACTCATAACTGGTGCATAGGGAGATTACTGATGCCATAAACAGGAGTGTCAATTGGTAAAGTCAACAACAGGAGTCACTGTGCACTTACTCCTCATGTGGGATCTCTGTCCTTAACGTGCTGTACACTGAGGCTTAATGCTATAACGAGTACTCAAACAGTATATTTCACTTTGTGTTTCTATGGGGGTGCAAACGACTGAAATCTTTACTTAATGTACACTAAACTGATCTTCTGTAAAAAAAAAAAAAAAAAAAAAAAAAAAAAAGAAAGAAATTATCAATTCCCAACTTGACTCTCACTGGGATTAAACATGACAATAGGTCTGATCTGATTTCATCATCATTTTAAAAAAATCATCTATTATTTTTCACTTTATGTTTCTGTGTGGGAGCAAACTGTTGAAATACTTACTTAAGGTATACTAAGCTGATCTTCTGTATATTAAGATAATCGAAAATGAATCTTGATGTGAATGGAAGGGGAGAGGGAGTGGGAAAGGGGAGGGTTGTGGGTGGGAGGGACGGTATGGGGGGGAAGCCATTGTAACACATGAGTCGTACTTTGGAAATTTATATTCATTAAATAAAAGATAAAAAAAAGATATTTCTTCTCATAATGTGAATTATTCAGACATATCTGGTTATTATTTACAGTTCCTAAAATCACAATCTTCTTAAAAATACAACATGCAAAAATACAACAAACATGTTTTCTCCCTATTTTTATTTGCTCCCCATAATGCTGATACATGTTTACTAATCTGTTAAATAGAAGTTTTGTCTCTGGTTTTTGAATAATTACTTTTGGATGAAAATATACTGTACTGTTTATATAAATGTTTGAAAACTATTTTCTGTCTTTTACATTAATGGCATCTTCATCAGTCAGAGATTCTCTAAGGTCAAAGTGGTTGAATTCATCTTCTGTTTTCTGTTTCTTACAAAATTTTGACGTCTCTGTCTCTTGCAGGTGATGATATTTAGCTTTCAGAATGCACTAGAGGGTATTGCAATTCTCTGCAGGCACTGAATCTCCAGTCATTGATCTATGTGTCATTTCCCAAGACTCTCGGGTACAACAATGTTACAGCCTGGCAGCAGATCATGAAGATTTAAAACAACCTTTTATTGTGATTAATAAAAGAAAGTAAATACTTTAAGGCTGTTTATTTTGTGTTAGAGTTGGCCAGTAGTTGAGTATAAATATTACATTTTGAAAACCAACAAAAATATTTAGCTGATTCTCATAAGCACTTGGAATTGTGGATTCATTAATAAATGATTGGATTAAAGGGAGAAACCAACGTTTTGGTATAAACATTGTGAAATGGTGCAAAATGAAGAGAGTAGGGGTGGGGGTGCATAAAACAGACACTTGAGAAATTTTTCAAGCATGATTCTTTGTCTTCTTGAACTCTGATTTAAAGGTTGCTTAGCAACAGTGGCAGTAACAGCTGGGGCACCCTTGATCTTGTTGTGTAAACTATTAAAAATAGGTGATGGAAAGTGGCACCATGGAAACAATGGCTCCACTGAAGCAGGTGTCTGTATTGCTGCTTTTCAGTCTGATGTTAGAGGTATAAATTACAAAACGGCAAACAACAACAGCAACAAAAAACTGTATAGTTCATCCACCTAACCTTTGATTATGATAAAGCATATGTCTTCTATTCATATTTTTCTTGGAATTTACCAAATATATTTATTTAATAATTGTTGCTAATTTTATGTAACTACTTGATATTTAATTTTGACTTCTAAATTTCCAAAGTGATTCAACTTCCTTACGACCAAGATCTCGTGGAATCTGATGCCACACAACCAGTTAACGATTAATCAATATAAAGTGCTATGTAATTGTTACTCTGCATGCATTTTTTCAGGTTTCTCATTTATATCCAAAGGCTAATCATCTGGTACTTGTCTATTTTAGATTGGCAGAAATCATCCTTTTTTTCATGGTTCATTGTTTTTAGACATTATATAACAATTTCTTCCTATTACCTATTTTTCACATACTTTCTCATGTTTATACAAACAACAAATGATGATTCAGTTTCTTTTAGTTTTGTAAAGATGCCCACAATTGATGACCTCAAGGGCCATTGTAAACCTGGATATTGGTTGAGAAGGAGGGACACCTTTCCAGCAATATCATCAAAATAAATTTTCCTTCCTTCATGTAAATTTTCTTTTCCAGTTATTAAATTGAATCATCACTTAAGGAAGTATAAATGTCAGGGCTGGCACTGCTGTGTCATAGGTTAAGCCTCTGCCTGCAGCACTGGCATCCCATATGGGTACCAGTTCAAGTCCTGGATGTTCCACTTCTTATCCAGCTCCCTGTTGATGGCCTAGGAAGGCAGTAGAGAAAGTGCTTGGGTCCCTGCACCCAGTTGGGAGACCCAAAAGAAGCTCCTGGCCCCTGGCTTTGGCTTGGCTGAGTTCCAGTAATTTTAGTCATTATGGAGAGTGAACCAGTGGATGAAAGACCATTCTCTCTGTCTTTCCCTCTCACTGTCTATAACTCTGCCTCTTAGATAAATAAATAAATCTTAAAAAAAGAAGTATCAGTGCTAAAATCATTTTTAGAGATTTAAATATAGTTTCTAATAACTGGAAGTATCTGTAAGACCAATTCTACCCTTATGAAGCACATGGAAAACTTAAAACCTACCAGGTATTGAAAGAAGACTATAATTTGTAAGGTAACAGCTATAGCTTGTCAAAAAACTAAGATTTGAAATCTTTCTCTGTTTTCTATTCACAGGAATTTTAATTGTGTTTAAAGAACTATGAAGCTCAGATTAGCCTATCTTATAAAAGATTTTTGAACTTTGAGAATGTATTATTATAATTGCTTAATATTTAAATGACGATATATTTCACAGCAATTTCTGCTTTTTAATTTTGAAAGTCATTCATTAAATAATTTTCTTCTTAAAAGTTATGAAAACGAACAGCGCCGCGGCTCAATAGGCTAATCCTCCGCCTGCGGCACCGGCACACTGGGTTCTAGTCCTGGTCAGGGCGCCAGATTCTGTCCCGGTTGCTCCTCTTCCAGTCCAGTTCTCTGCTGTGGCCCGGGAGTGCAGTGGAGGATGGCGCAAGTAGTGTTTGGGCCCTGCACCCGCATGGGAGACCAAGAGAAGCACCTGGCTCCTGGCTTCTGATCAGCAAGGTGCAACGGCTGCAGTGGCCATTGGGGGGGGTGAACCAACGGAAAAGGAAGACCTTTCTCTCTGTCTCTCTCTCTCACTGTCCACTCTGCCTGTCAAAAAAAAAAAAAGTTATGAAAACATGGGGCCATCACTGTGGTGCATCAGGTTAACACCCTGGCCTGAAGCGCTGGCATCCCATATGGAGCCAGTTGTAGTCCCGGCTGTTCCTTTTCCAATCCAGCTCTCTGCTATGGCCTGGGAAAGCAGTTGAAGATGGCCCAGGTCCTTGGGCCCCTGTGCCCGTGTAGGGGACCAAGAGGAAACTCCAGGATCCTGGTTTCGGATCGGCGCAGCTACAGCCGTTGCGGACGGTTGGGGAATGAACCATCGTATGGAAGACCTCTCTCTCTCACTCTCTCTCTCTCTCTCTCTTTGCCTCCCCTCTCTCTGTGTACTCTGACTTGCAAATAAATAAACAAATATGAGAAAAATAAATTAAAAAGATGGTAATCATGTTACTGTTTAAGCACAAGATAATTCATTGACATTTAATTGAGGCAAAATGTAAAGTGGGGAGAAATGCTGAGGCCTCTGGTCTGAAGCAGGAAGATATTGCTGAAAGATTGGATTCTGCAGAAGAAGGTGAAGATAATTTGGCTATATTAAGACATTTGTTGCCTGGCTCAGTGCTTGTAAGCAGAGCATGGTGGGGTTCATGTCATAAAAAAAGAGTCCCATTGCCTATGACAAAACATGATGGGAACTTTTCACATGGAATGATCACTAAAAATGGGGTCAAGGGCAAGCCTTTTGGGGACTGGTTAAGATGCCACATGGGAAACAATCATACACAAATTGGAAACCCTGGGTTCGACTCCTGCCTCCACTTTCAACTCCAGTTTCCTGTTAGTGTACCTCCTGGTAAGTAGTAGATACTGACTCAGGTATTTGGGTCTCTGTAAACCATATAGGTGACCCAGAATCTGGGATCCTGGCTTTGGCTTGGACCAGCCTCAGCTAATGCAGTCATCTGGGGAGTTATTCAGTGGATGGAAGAGCTCTGCCTCGGTCTCTCTATGTGTGTGTGTGTGTGTGTCTCACTGATTTCCGAATAAATAAATACATAAACAAATCTGATAGAAATAAGCTTAGCTAGTGTACTAGATGAAATATTGATATTTCAAATTCAATTGCTTCCACATAATCAAATTTAATTTTTTTGTGAATTAATGCAGCTACCGTGTACAACAGTATGGAGATTTCTTAAAGACTAGACATAGGGGCCAGCGTCGTGATGTCACAGGTCAAGCTGCCTCCTGCAAAACCTGCCTTCCATATAAACATCGGCTCTAGTCCCTGCTGCTTCACTTCTGATTAAGCTTCCTGATAATGAGCCTGGGAAAGCAGCAAAAGATGGTCCAAGTACTTTGGCTCCTGACACCCATGCGGGAGGCTTGGATAGAGTTCCAGCGTCCTGGCTTTGGTTTGACCCAGATTGACCAAGGTGACCATTAGGGGAGTGAATTAGTGAATGGAAGATCTCTCTGTCTCTCCTTTTTTTTACCTTGCCATTCTGCCTTTCAAATAAATATATACATCTCAAGGATACATAGAAATAGACTTGCCTTATGACTGAACAATCCCACTACTAATATATATTCAAAAGACATGAACACATGGTATCAAAGATGTATTTACCCCACCATATGTATAGCAGCACTGTTCACAACAGCCAACATATGGAATCATCCAAGGTGCCCATCACCAGATGCATGAATAAAGAAAATGTGGTATTTATATACACACAATGGAATATTATTCAGTTATAAAAATGAATGAAATTTTACCATTTACATCAAAATGGATCCATTTTGAGTGAAATAAACTGGATACAGAAAAGCACATACCACATTTTCTTCATTATATATTGGAACTACAATTAAGATATGTTCTGTATATCAGTATTGCTGCAAATTCAATTTTGTCAAACTTTGTTTCATATCCTTTTCAAATGATATATTATTCTAGCTTTAATAATCTGTGATTATTTTTCAGATTTAGTGTATATGAGTAAAATTGGCAACATTTCATTTTATTGTTATTTATAACCCTTGCTTATATTCTTGTTTTTGAATATTCTATTATTTTTATTTTTTAAACTCTTTATTCAATGGAGTATTAAGCCTTAGACTATAATGTAAATTAAAAAAATGCTATCTCAATAATAGAAAACGGAGGGGCCAACATTCTGATGTAGTAGTAAACCTTCTACCTGTCATGTGGGCATCCTGTATTGGGGCCAGTTTGTGTCCCAGCTGCTCCATTTCTGATTCAGCTGCCTTCTAATGATGCAAGTGCTTTGGCCCTGCCATCCAGCCCTGGCCTGTAATGCCATCTGGGGAGTGAACTAGAAAATGTATGATCTCTCTTCCTCTATCTCGGCCTCTCTCTCCGGAGCTCTGTCAAATAGATTTTTTTTTTAAGATTTATTTATCTACTTGATAGAGTTACACAGAAAGAAAAGGAGAGGTAGAGAAAAAGAAACGTCTTCCACCTGCTGGTTCACTCCCCAGTTGGCCGTAATGACCAGAGATGCGCCAAAACGAAGCCAGGAGTCAGGAGCTTCTTTCGGGTCTCCCACATGGGTGCAGGGGCCCAAGGACTTGGGCCGTCTTCTACTGCTTTCCCAGGCCATAGCAGACAGCTGGATCAGAAGTGGAGCAGCCGGGACTAGAACCGGCACCCTTATGGGATGCCAGCACTGCAGGCGGCAGCTTTTACTCACTATGCAGCAGTGCCGGCCACGATAAATAGATAAAAAAAAAAAAAAACACACACAACTAAGAAAGAAAGAAAGGAAGGAAGAAAGAAAGAAAGGAAGAAAGAAGGGAGAGGGAGAAGATAAAGAAGGGAGGGAGAAAGGGAAGTATTATCATCTTAGAACTATATTTATGAACTACATTAAATCTGTTCATTTTATGTTAAAATAAATAAATTTTAAAAATTAAATAATACAGAAAGAAATTGAAACAGGAAAATTATACACTTTTCAATTTATACCACAAGAAATAAATAGAACAAAACATTTTGAAAACCTTCATTGAAAAAATAACCTATCATTACAGAAGATAAGTAAAGAAATTATAAAAACAGAGAGAAAATATAATTCTCATATGAAGTGAAACTCAACAAAAAAGACAAGGAATTCTACCAAGACATTGATGATAAATTAAATGGAATTCCAGTTAACCTTACAATAACATTTGTCATGGAACTTGTCAAGTTGACATTACTAAATTATATGGAAGAACAAATGATCATCAACTGCTGAGATAATTTTGCCAAAAGAACATGTTGCGTGTATGATCCATAGCTGAGGGAATTCTAGTTTTTCTCTTTTATCATGAAAAGTTCACTACTAGAAACGTTATTTAATTTTATATATTTCTCAAATTAATGGATTATAAAATATTCACTTATACAAAATTACATTTTAAAACTGTTCACTGATGTTGTCACAAAACATAAATGTAACTGCTTAGAAGCCAGGTTGACTTGACAAAACGTTATATAGTTCTCTATTTTATTGTTATTTTTGTCTATATCATTATGAGGCAAAATTTTTCTTTAAAAATTTGAATAAAAAGTGAAACAGAAACATATACCTTCTGAATTGTTTTGGAAAGTGTTCAAATATTGTCTTTTTCTAATTGTACAAGTGTGATAAACCTATGACAAAATTGCCTCATGTATTTATTAATAAAGTTGACTCCAGGAAAAATAACACATTCATGTAAGATTTTGTGGAATAATGTTTGATTTAGAGGAAATTTGAAAAGATAAACTTTTCTATATCATTGATATAATTCCTAAAATATTCACTTTTTAAATAACAATGATATATTTGTTGAAACTAAGATAGTAAGAATGGTTCCTTATTATTTAAACTGAGAATTTTATTCAAATATTATCAGTTTTTCAATAAGAGTCTTCCTCACCTAGGATACCACTTTGTGTTTAGTCACCATTCTCCTCAGTATTCTTTGGTCTCTGAGTTACTCAATCTTTTTTTTTTTTTTTTTTTTTTTTTGCTTTTCCATAACTGAAATCTTGAATGCAGATGAACTATTCTGTATAATGTCCCAGTTATAAATGATTTTCATCTGAACCATGGTATCATCATTGATTTTGTTCCTGTCTCCTTGTATTGTCTTTCCTATACCTTAGCAATAATTGGAACATATTAGTTTTGCCACCATAATGCATCTTATAAGACATCTTATATCATCTTTCAAAACTTCTTAGCCCATCTTTGTTCTGTGGCTACTATTGTGGTATTCAACTGCACAAAGGGAAAGTCTTGCAACAACTCAGTTAAAAAAAAAATTCTTTCTTAGAGTTTCTATACTTTTGTGCCTTGTATGCCTGCTAATATTTGCCCTACTGTGCTGGCACATTTACATATTTTTCATCTGCCATTAACCAACAAGTGACAGATTATGATGGGTACAAAATTACCACCTTCCATGTTCCAGATACTTTTGAATTGTATTATGTGATTCCTCCATTGCATCTCACTCCGTTCCATTCTATTCTATTCCATCTCATACCATGCCATCCCATTGCTCCTATCCCATTACATTTTCAAGTATCATATTTTATGCTTTTTCTCCAGAGGCAACAATCCCCTGATATTGAAACAATTGAAAAAATACTCAGACTTTCATTTTTTTTTCACTCTATGCTTCATTCTTTCTAATTTCCCAACTCCAGTTCCCTTTTTTTTAGGCTTTCTTGGCATGGGTAGGTAATGTGATCTTACGAAAAATAAAACAGGGCCTTGCTCTGTGGTGTGGCTGGTAAAGCCTCAGCCTGCAGTGCCACACATCCCATATGGGCACCAGTTCGAGTCCCCACTGCTCCACTTCCAATCCAGCTTCCTCTTAATGGCCTGGGAAAGCAGCAGAGGACAGTCCAATGCTTGAGGCCCTGCACCCACATGGGAGACCCAGAAGAAGCTCCTGCCTCCTGGCTTCAGATCAGCTCAGCTCCGGTCATTGCGGCCATTTGGGGAGTGGACTGGCAGTTGAAAGATCTCTTTCTTTCTCTCTCTCTCTCTCTGTCTCTCTCTCTCTCTCTCTCTCTGCCTCTGCCTCTCTTTAACTCTTGCTTTCAAATAAACAAAGTGTTAAAGAAATAATTTTTATAATAATAAATAAAAATAACAAAATAACTTTTAAATGAATATGTTACCAAATGTTATGAGTTATCTCCTTGTTCTTTGTTCATGTTACTTAGATGTTTTTGTCTAACATTTATCACATCTTGCTAGATATTGAAGGCAGTCTGGAAAGGAAGAAAGCTATCCAATTTATTCCCTTAAGGACCTACTTAGGGAAAGCGGAACTATTAAAGATTTGACCATTGAAATTAATTAAGCACAATGAAGACTTTCAAGCCCATAAAATTAGATAAAATAAAATAATAAGAAAAAAATCCTCAGTGGGCATATTTATCTAAGCTTTGAACTCTAAAATTAATCCACAAGGATAGGAAACTGTAGATTAATATGTAAAAGTTGATCTTTATTATCTGTTGTACTTTATATTTGCACCATGAGACTTTTGGAAGGTACAGAATCATAAAAATTAATCTGTCAAATACAGTTATCCTTGTCTTTTGCAATTAGTTTCTGAGCAACAGCATGATGAGGGATATATAGAGGAATTTAGATAAATATTAAAGAATTATGAACTATATCCTATGTAAGAGAACGTATGAAATAACAGGTAGGATTTTTTCTGTTATCTTACAGGATAATTCTCAAGATTCATTCATTTACACAAAACATCTTTCACACTGTTAAAATTACTTTGCTAGGGGCCGGTGTAGTGATAAAGCAGCCACCTGTAATGCTGGCAACCCATATGGTCCTGGCTGTCCCACTTCCAATCCATCTCCTTGCTAATGTGTGTGTGAAAGCTGTCGAAGATGTCCTGACTTACTGGACCCATGCTCACACATTGGAGACCCTAAAGAAGCTCCAGGCTCCTGGCTTTGGACTGGGCCAGCTCTGGCCCTTCCCACCATTTGAGGAGTGAATTAGCAGACCAAAGATCTCTCTGTCTCTCCTCTCTCTCTGTCTTTCACGTAAATAAATTAAGCTCCCCCCACAAAAAAAAAAAAAATAGGCAACTATGTCCTACATTGGAGGACCAGGGTTCATGACCACATCCTCCTCTTAAAAAAAAAAATTGCTATGCTAGACACTGATAATCTACTCATGGACAGAAAAAAAAAAAAAATGATTGCTGAGATTGTGAATCACCAACTTGTAGGGAAAGTCCTGTGAGTGAGGATTCAAGTAAGCAATACTTGTGTTGGTGCTGTGGCATAGCAGAAAGCCACTGCCTGCAGTGCTGGCATCTCATATGGGTGCCGGTTCAAGTCCCAGCTGCTCCATTTCCCATTCAGCTCTCTGCTATTGCCTGGGAAAGCAATGAAAAATAGCCCAAGTCCTGTGGGAGTCCAGAGAGAAGCTCCTGGCTCCAAGCTTCAGATCAGCACAGCTCTGGCTATTGCAGCCATTTGGGGAGTGAACCAGCAGATGGAAGACTGCTCTCTCTCTATGCCTTTCCTGTCTCTGTGTAACTCTGATTTTCAAATAAATAAATAAATCTTAAAAATAAATTAACAATTCTTACAAAATTTGATTGTTTGAGGGAGAAAAATATTGAAGAAAAAAATTTGTGTTGTTTTATATTTAAATTAGGAAAAATGTCTCCAAAGTAAAGTTTTAGGCTCACATATGAAGAGAAATTCAGATTTATTGTATTTGTTTGAAAGTCAGAGTTACAGAGAGAGAGACAGAGACATAGATAGTTTTTTGTTTTTTTTTTTTTTTTTTTTTTTTTGACAGGCAGAGTGGACAGTGAGAGAGAGAGAGACAGAGAGAAAGGTCTTCCTTTTTTCCATTGGTTCACCCTCCAATGGCCACTGCAGCTAGCACACCGCGCTGATCCAAAGCCAGGAGCCAGGTGCTTCCCCTGGTCTCCCATGGGGTGCAGGGCCCAAGCACTTGGGCCATCCTCCACTGCACTCCCGAGCCACAGCAGAGACCTGGACTGGAAGAGGAGCAACTGGGCCAGAATCCAGCACCCCGACCGGGACTAGAACCCAGGGTGCTGGCGCTGCAGGCAGGCACTCTCACTGTCTAACTCTGTCTGTCAAAAAAACAAACAAAAAACAAACAAACAAACAAACAAACAAAAAAAAAGAATTACATCTTGGCCTCAAGAAAGTCCAATTATTTTAGAGAAACAAATTTATGAAAAAGATACTGGAGCTGTTTTACTCAAGGAAAATTAAAAAAAAATTATGGTAGGATTTATTATCTCAATTAGATTTCATTCAATAGAAGCAATGCTACAGTACATTTGACTCCTAAATTTGACTCTAAAATTAATGTAAAGCCTAAAAATTAAGAAATGTGCTGTTTGTGGAAATGTAAATTATGCCATTATGGAGAGCAGCAAGGAGGTTACTACAAAAGCAAATAGAAGATTTACCATTTGACCTAGCTATACCATCTCTGCCTGAAGGAAACAGAATCAGCATAAAATGAAATATGTGTATTCTGAGTTCCCTGCAGCACTATTCTCAATAGTTAAGATAGAGGCTCTACCTGGATGCCCATTAACTGATAAATGGATAAAGGAAATATGGTCTATATACACACGGAAGTATTGGGCAACCACAAAAAGAATGGAATTCTGACTTTTGTGGCAATATGGATAGAACAAGAGATTATGCTAAGTGAAAATAGCCAAGCAGGAAAAGGCAAATACTATATATACTCTCTCATATGTGGAAGTTAAAGAAAAGAGTTGATTCAAACTTCTGAAAAACTGGAGGTAAGGAGCTGAAAGGCTCTGAACACAAAGAATAAGTAAGGAAATGAAGACTAAGTTGCCTGATTTGATGGGTATATGCTGTGAATATTATTGAAACATTGCAGTGTATTCCATAAAAATGAACATATATTGTATGCTAATAATAATTTTTAATTATTTAAAATATATTTTAAATAAAAAGCAGTAATATTAAGAAAAAATATGAGCAAATTCAAAATACATAATTATTTTTGGAGTATTAGATTCAGGAAGCAAAGCATTTAAGCAGAGCATTTATATCATGATTTATATTCATATTAGGAACATTTTTATCTTACATCATTAATATACACTACCATGGGTATTTTGTGTTTTATTTTCACACTACAATTATCCATTTGAGAAAGTCTTAAATGTTTCATGTTCAATTAAAACTCATATTTTGGTTTACTTACAATTTTCTGTCTCCTCTCTTAACTTCATAAATATTTATTAAATCAACATATTAAATTCTACTTTTTTAAGATTTTACATTTATTTCACCACATATTTTCACAAAACAAAATAACACAAGTGTGCATGTTAACTTTAAAACAAATTGAATTTCAGAATTATGTGGAGAAAAGACCATGTACCTTAGATCCCATGAAAGTTGGGTGTCATGATGCAGTTCAGAAACTGGAGATTGAAGACATATCACTTGCTAAAGTTCATTAAACTTTTTATCATAAGATTAGAACTATACAACGTGTCATAGATACCGGTATTTCTAGTATATGGTTTATCCTTACTCTGTGAATTGAGTTTATGTGGATTCCTACCCAAACTGTTAGATGAACATTCAATTATTCTCATCAATAATATTCAAAAGCAGTTATATATTTCCTCTTTTTTTAAATTCTGCCTTTTCTAGTACATGAAGTAATTGAATATTTGAGCTGCAATTCTGATTTTCTTCTTTCTTGACTGTTCTCTTAATGAGTGCTAGTTAGTCTACATGATGAAGCTTACCTATAAGCTCTTCCTCTTGACAGTAGAGTTAGGACCTCATGGGAAACAGCACATGCAAGGTGATAAAATTGCAGGCTCTGCCACCAGACTGCATAAACTCTACTCCTGGCTCCAAAACTTACTGGTTATACAACCTTTAGAAAGTTATTTAATCCCACTAAAATAAGGGTGATGAAAATATATCGACAGTAGAGTTGTTGTGAGTATTGCAGAAGAGTTCATGCTAAGAACCAGAAGAATTTCTGATACTTATGAAACACTTCATGTAATGTTAGGAATTTGATTTCTTGGGAACACTTTCCTAATTTTCCAACAAGATTAAACTGGCTATATCATTATTTCACAAGGCGTAATATATTTCTTCTTTGTAGC